>NW_026874653.1:0-16786 GCF_032173495.1 Musca vetustissima
TGATGATAGTTGAAAAAATATTCTTTAAAAATACACGCCTATGGCTCTGATGATAGTTGAAAAAATATTCTTTAAAAATCCACGCCTATGGCTCTGATGATAGTTGAAAAAATATTCTTTAAAAATCCACGCCAATATCTCTGTTCTTGCCTCAAAAACTATTCTTTAAAATTCCACGCCTATATCTCTGTTCTTGCCTCAAAAAATATTCTTTAAAAATCCACGCCTATGGCACTCAGGATAGTTGAAAAAATAGTCTTTAAAAATCCATGCCACTCTTTAAATACTTACGAAAACTATTTTAAAAAATCCACGGGTTTTCTCACCACCACAAAAATTTTTGACACATACCAAAAAAAATATGGTTAATAATACATTAAATACGTTCTGTAACTATTTTCATTAAGTACTCTGTACTGTCTAATCTCACGATAAGAAATCAATACCAATAAAAATTGTTTCCTTCGTTTTTTTTTGTTTTTGCTAAAACAAAATTAAAAGACATTTGCGTCAAATTAAAATGCTTTCACGATTGTGAATAATATGTGAACCACTTGAAACTGGCTGGAGTGTCAAACCTTTAAATACTTCCAAAATACATTAAGATTTCCTAAGAAAACAACAACAAAAAACAACTGAAAAATTCGGCTATGTATTTATCAACAACTGTTTTACGATTTCATTCCAAAAACAAAGATTAAAAACAATAACAACATAAAGGTGATTAGATATTTGATATAGGAGGCCGGGCAATAACACTTTAGAGCGAAACACACCCCTACAACTATATTAATCAATATTCAATTAAACTATAAACAATGAATTAACGATTACTAACAAAAATTTACAACTTAGCATTTTGTTTGATCGAACAGAAACCCCAAAGAAGACCGCTGCAATCCGAAAGCAATAACCTTAAATATGGCGCTATTTTTCGAATTTATAATGAGATTTATTAGCAGACGTCTAATACAATAATAACAAGCCAGGTGATTTTGTTAATTGGGAATTCTCTCGATTTTCGTTGGATTTTTTTTTCTTTTTTGGCTAATTAGCTGGTTTATTTGACAGTTCACAGTCATTCTCTCTCAGCTGTTTGATTCACATGTCTCTGGTCACACATATGGATTTGAATATTAATTTATTTTTTGTTGTAGTTCGTATACCTGACCAATTTGTTGGTAATAAAGATCTTCCCGTTCAATTGTTTGCACTCAGTTTCAACACGCAAAACAGTTGGAGGAGATTCCCTCCACCGCAAATTGATTGTTTGTTTTTGTCATATTTCTGAAGTTTCTCTTCAAATTGTTTATTTAGAGTGGTACAGTGGGACCATAGAGATTCATGAACAAAATGACATAAAATATTCTTTAAAAAATCCACGCCTATGCCTCTGTGGATGCTTCAAAATATTCTTTAAAAAATCCACGCCTATGCCTCTGTGAATGCTTCAAAATAGTCTTTAAAAAAATTCACGCCTAAGTCTCTGTGGATGCTTCAAAATATTCTTTAAAAAATCCACGCCTATGCCTCTGTGGATGCTTCAAAATATTCTTTAAAAAAATCCACGCCCATGCCTCTGTGGATGCTTCAAAATATTCTTTAAAAAAATCCACGCCTATGCCTCTGTGGATGCTTCAAAATATTCTTTAAAAAAATCCACGCCCATGCCTCTGTGGATGCTTCAAAATATTCTTTAAATAAATCCACGCCTATGCCTCTGTGGATGCTTCAAAATATTTTTTAAAAAAATCCACGCTTATGCCTCTGTGGATGCTTCAAAATATTCTTTAAAAAAAATCCACGCCTATGCCTCTGTGGATGCTTCAAAATATTCTTTAAAAAATCCACGCCTATGGTTCTGTGGATGCTTCAAAATATTCTTTTAAAAAATCCACGCCTAAAATCCACGCCTATGGCTCTGTGGATGCTTCAAAATATTCTTTAAAAAATCCACGCCTATGGCTCTGTGGATGCTTCAAAATATTCTTTAAAAAATCCACGCCTATGCCTCTGTGGATGCTTCAAAATATTCTTTAAAAAATCCACGCCTATGGTTCTGTGGATGCTTCAAAATATTCTTTAAAAAAATCCACGCCTATGCCTCTGTTGATGCTTCAAAATACTCTTTAAAAAATTTAGGCCTATGCCTCTGTTGATGCTTCAAAAATATTCTTTAAAAAAATCCACGCCTATGGCTCTGAAAAAATATTCTTTAAAAAATCCACGCCTATGGATGCTTTAAAAATATTCTTTAAAAAATCCACGCCTATGGATGCTTTATAAAATATTCTTTAAAAAATCCACGCCTATGGATGCTTTATAAAATATTCTTTAAAAAATCCACGCCTATGGATGCTTTAAAAAAATATTCTTTAAAAAATCCACACCTATGGATGCTTCAAAAAATATTCGTCAAAATATCCACGCCTATGGCTCTGAAAAAATATTCTTTAAAATATGCAAGCCTATGGCTCTATGGGTACTTCAAAAAATATTATTTAAAAAATCCATGTATATATCTCTGTTGTTGGTATTTGTATGTCTATTGCCCCACTGTCCCACTTTATAACTACCGTCCATATAAATTTATATTGCAAGCAAATATGAATGGATGTGTGCCGTACATATATATCATCATATTTTGTTTTTGTTTCTGTTTTTTTTTTGTTTTATATATTCTCGTGCTAAAATATACAACCTTTTTTTAACAATCGTTTAACGAAAAAAATACGCTAAAAATGATTGGCTTCAGTCAGTTTCAAAATGTTTACAATCAATGACGGTCTCGGAACAAGTTAACATTACGTGCATTAGCCATAGACGACACATACATTTTTTTGAAAAGTACCAACTCACACGAACTTGAACTCAAATTAATTTATTGCCTAAAAACTAATTAATTTTAATGAAAAATAAAAATATTTTAACAAGTTAATTAGAAAAAATCCACCAAAAAGGTGATTAAAAAATATTTTGAACAAAAACAAATAAAAATCATAATTTTCAAAAAGTATATGTACGTGTATATAAAAGAAAAAAGAGGTGGCATAAAACAAATGGAAATTGTTCACGATATTAATTAGTTTGCCAAGCTGTGTTTACAAATAATTAACACCAAATATAATAATAATAATAAATAAAATAAAACAATAAATGATTCAGTGAATTTGATTGGGAGTTTCGTGACATGGAAGTTAGTCATACACATACAGATGTTTTGAATATAATATAATAGTAAAAGAAAATAAAAAATATTTATTTTGATATTTCAAAATAATGACCCTGTTTTAGTTTTAATTTCCGTGTTTTTAGTGAATGCATATTTTTTTAAACCTGACTATTTTGTGAATTATTTAAATGCGATTAAATATCAGATATATAATTGGATTATTCAATCATCTGCTAAGATTGATTTCTGCGATTTTTGGAGGGCAATCAAAATTTGACAGCTATAATATTTCCTAGTGTATTAGAGAATTTGGAATTTTTAGGACTTGATTATCCATTGCTTTGTTGCGTTATGTCGGTACACATGTCCCAAAGCTAAGCTAACAAGGTCGAACGTTTGCATGTTTATTTAATTTTTAACAGCTTGTTTGGTAGAACAGGTTTTGCAACTTCAAGCTTTCTTCAACTTTGAGCAAAATTACTAAATTTTGGCCAAATACAGTGCCACATTCAAATCATTCGGGAGATGTTGGACTCAGTTCATTAGACTTGCTCTAGAGTTTCAAAATTGTGATATATGACTCTCCATGTTTGATAGGATGTGGAGTCTTTGCTCAAAATTTTCTTTCACATCCTATTTTCCGATATGATTTGCACATATCAAAAAATTATATTTGAAATTAGGTCATATGATAACAATTTGAATTTATTTGCATGCTTTCTATAAATATATAAACATGTGCATATGTATGGCATTTATTTCATGCAATATGTCATATAATTTTTATCAAACTAATACCTTATAGCTCTAGAGCCACGCGTTTTGTATACAACCATATAAAGCAGTTATAACCAATTAAAATTGACATGTTTAAACATTTACGTATTTGTATATGACATGAGGGGATTGACATTGTGCCTATAAACCCTATCTCAATATTTTATCTGGTGAATATATCTAGAAGATAAGATAATTACCATTTAACGTAACTATTAAGTGTCTTAAAGAAATATATTTGAATGACAAGCACATTGAACTATTTCTATTACTGATACCCTGTTATCAAATATATAGGGGAATATATATATATATATATATATATATGAGGATATATGAGCCATAGACAAGTATTTACAAAAAAATTCAAAGGGGATAGAAAAATATTTGTTCAAGTATCAATAGAGCCATAGGCGTGGATTTTTTAAAGAATATTTTTTCAAGCATCCACAGAGCCATAGACGTGAATTTTTTAAAGAATATTTTTCCAAGCATCCGAAGATCCATAGGCGTGGATTTTTTTCAAGCATCCACAGAGCCATATGCGTAATTTTTTTTAAGAATATTTTTTCAAGCATCCACAGAGCCATAGGCGTGGATTTTTTAAAGAATATTTTTTCAAGCATCCACAGAGCCATAGGCGTGGATTTTTAAAGAATATTTTTTCAAGCATCCACAGAGCCATAGGAGTGGATTTTTTAAAGAATATTTTTTTCATGCATCCACAGAGCCATAGGCGTGGATTTTTTAAAGAATATTTTTTCAAGCATCCACAGAGCCATAGGCGTGGATTTTTTAAAGAATATTTTTTCAAGCATCCACAGAGCCATAGGCGTGGATTTTTTAAAGAATATTTTTTCAAGCATCCACAGAGCCATAGGCGTGGATTTTTTAAAGAATATTTTTTCAAGCATCCACAGAGCCATAGGCGTGGATTTTTTAAAAAATATTTTTTCAAGCATCCACAGAGCCATAGGCGTGGATTTTTTAAAAAATATTTTTTCAAGCATCCACAGAGCCATAGGCGTGGATTTTTTAAAAAATATTTTTTCAAGCATCCACAGAGCCATAGACGTGGATTTTTTAAAGAATATTTTTTTTAAGCAAAATATAAAAAATATATATTTTGCATCAATATCCGTCCGTCTGTTGATGTTAAATTGTAAACAAAGTACAGGTCGCATTTACAATCCGATTTGGATGAAGTTTGGCACATGTCACTTATTTGGCTTAAGGACGAATCCTATTGAAATTGGAGAAAATCGGTTCGCATTTTGATATAGCTGTTATATATATTTTCGTCCGATTTTAGGTAAATGGTGCACCAAAGCCCCATATATCTTTCGATTTTTGTATGGCGTACTAAATAAAGTATAGAATGATGTGTGCAAAGTTTCGTAAAAATTGGTTCAGATTTACATACACCTTCTATATATATTTTCGTGCGATTTTAAGTAAATGGAGCACTAAAGATTTATAGCTAAGCCGATTGACGCAACGTACTGAAGTTAATATATATTTATCTCTGCAAATTTCCTTGAAATCGATTCAGTTATATATATTGTATAGCTTTCATATATAATTTCGACTTATTCATGTTAATTGTACACCAAATAATCAATGGGTTTTTGATTGAGATTCAATTTTAAACAGTGCAGCCTACCGAATAGCGTGTGTGTCAAGTTTGCTTTAAATCGATTTACAAAATTTAGCCTTGGTTGCAGAATAACATGTCTATAACTATATCTGAACCGATTTCAAGGAAACTTACCAGAGATTAATTTATATTAACTTCAGTACGTTGTGTCAATCGGACTTTAGTGCACCATTTACTTAAAATCGGACGAATATATATATATATATATAGAAAACTTCGCACACATTCACGAAACTTTGCACACATCATACTAAACGTAATTCAGTACGCTATACCAAAATCGCATTTACTTAAAATGGGACGAAAATATGGGAGCTATATATAAATCTGAACCGACTTTCACGAAACTTATCACACGTCTTTCTGGACTTAATTTAATACGCTATGCCAAAATTCGTGCAAATCTAATAATTTTCAGTGACTTTGGTACATCATTTACCTAAAAACGGGCGAAACTATATATGGGAGCTATATCTAAATCTGAACCGATTTTCCCGACATTTATCACACATGATTGTAAACTTTATTCAGTACGCTATGCCAAATTTCGCGCAAATCTAATGATTTTCAGGGACTTTGGGGCACCATTTACCTAAAATCGGGCGAAACTACATATGGGAGCTATATCTAAATCTGAACCGATTTTCCCGAAATTTATCACACATCATCGTAAACTTTATTCAGTACGCTATGCCAAAATTCGTGCAAATCTAATGATTTTCAGGACTTCGGTGCATCATTTACCTTAAATCGGACGAAAATAAATCTGAAGCTATTTTCTCCAATTTCAATAGGGTTCGTCCGTGGGCCATACCAATGGCCTGTGCCAAATTTCATCCAATACGGGTCATAAATGAGACCTGTACTTTGCTCACAAAAATACATGGACGGACGGACAGACGGACATGCATAAATCGACTCAGAATTTGATTCTATGCATATTCTCAAAAGGAACCATGGGTCTATCTCGATTCCTTTTGCCTGTCACAAACATATGTACAATGAAATAATACCTTGTACCACAGTGTGGTGAAGGGTATAAAAATTAATAAGAAAACATTGTTCAATTGTTTGAGTGGCCATTAAACTTAATGCGTCTGTACAACTTTAAAATAATCTTAAGTTATTATATAATTATATAAGAATGGGATCAAGTACTTCAAGGGGGGTTTGTACGAGTAATCAAAATGAAGTATTTTTTATCAATGTTAATTACTTCGATAAGAACTGGTGGCGTTTGAATTTTAATTTGTATGCAATTTGGGAAATCATGCAGTTAATATGAACAGGTATATACGAATGAATGCAAAAATTCCAATATTTTGATACAATTTTCTAGCTTTTCCCCACACGATTTTGGTTTCATGTTTTTTTTTCGAATTAATACCGAACTTAACATGATTGGTGTCACTTTATTACGAGAAAAATCCCAGTTTCGCTTCCAAAAATTTAATCACACAACATGTCTAACTACTCAAGAAACATTTACATACAAACACACATGCATGTATAATCGCAAAAACTCCCCACGTATACTCTCTCGTTTTCACATTATCTCCCCAATAACATAGCGTTATTAGCCATAACAATTTGATTTCAATTGACAAAATTTGTAAAGGCCCTAATAAACCAGTTCTCTGTTAACTGTCGTGGACGAAACATTTGTCATTCAAACGAATCGGTCGGTCAACTGAAAAAGAAACACTAAATTATATGCAGGTGAAAATTACCTGTAAGCGTTATAAAAAAATAATGATTATTGTTTTTTAATCTGAAATGGTGATTAAAAATATAAAATTATGAACGAGAGCGATAATTAGGTTCTTCATGTGAAAAATATTTAATCAAGTGAATACTAAAAAATAAAACGATTATTTTGAAGGGCTTTGGTGCAAATAACTATGTGGATATATTCGTAAATTTTTAAAAACGCTATCGAGCTTCAAGCTAGTTTTTTAAGAATATATTTTTTTACTACAAAAGTTGTAAGCGTCAAGGACTATGAAAGCAACTATAGTGAATTAAAAAAAATATTTTTGAAGGATTAGAGAGCCTATATGCTATTTTTTAAGGATTTAAATTTCAGTAGTCTTCATTTTTAAAAAATATTTTTTCAAGGATTGAAATACAAGAAACTCCCAATGAATGCCTACAAACGTAGATTTTTATGGATATATTTCGTAACTTCATAATGCCTCTCTCATAGAAGTCCTCCTCTCTATTTGAAAAAACTCTAGTAGTCGATTTTCACAAACCTCCCTAGATACCAAATTTTTTATCATTTAACTAATTTTGCAATGCAATAAAAATATAATATAATAATAAAATATGATAATCGCTTGATGCCAAGTCCGGATGGCAGATTCTTTAAAACTTCCCAACCAAGCTCCCGAAGTTTCTGGCTAGTCACTGTAGATGTGTGTGGCCTAGCATTGTCCTGGTGGAACACGACACCTCTCCTGTTGGCCAATTCAGACCGTTTATGTTCAATTGTAAATGGTTTAAAACAGTTTTAAGGTACATTTTTAGCTCCAACTTCGATCCTTTCTCCAATTTTGTCGACATTTTCGACGACCGGCCTATCTGTGCGAGGTGCATTTTTAACATCAAGAATTCCGGAACAGAATCTACGAAAACCACATAATTGACTGTTACAGTGTCGGAACCAAACACACCATTCACAATTTTAGCCGCTTGGCTTGCATGTTTGCCTTTGTCAAAGAAAAACTGTAAAGTTACAGGATGTTAAAAATAGAAGTGAACAAAGAGAAAGTTCACTTGCATTTGTAACGCCCTGTAACTCACAACTGAATGCACAGAAAACAGCAAAATATTTTTATTTTTTACAGTGAAATATCACCCTTCCAACGAGCATAAATCTGAAATTGTTTGATCGATACTTTATGAGAAATGTATCATATGGAAAGAATAATGGATTTATTTTTCCCCCAACCTAATATTTCATCATCGTTAGGTTCGAGTTTTTTTTATCACGATATCCTTAAAAGGCGGAATGATTACTATTGATGGCAAAATCTTCTTAGAATTCATCAACAGACGGAAAAAATCAGTTAATTATTTTAATATAAACCAGTAAGAAAAGTAGTAAGTCAGATTAGGCCTGCTGGGTATATTGTACATATGTATCCTAACAGACGTCGTCTTTTCGAAGGATCATTGAAGTGAAATTAAACGAACTTAAATATGTAATATTTGTCCATATGTAAAGCGACTAACATCAATCCCTACACATGTCATTCTGCAACCTATGCAAAATTTTGTAAAATTTAAAATTAAATATCAATCAGGTCGAATTTAAACATCGAAGCTATGCTATACCTAAATCTGAACCGATTTCAAGGAAAATTGCCAGAGATTAATTCGGTCTAGATATGGGTCTTTACTTACTAAAAATAATATGAGAGCTATATCTAAACCTGTACCGATTTTCATGAATCTTAACACACATCTCCTAGATTTAATTCAGTACGTTATGTCGAATTTCGTGCCAATAGAAAAATATATAGGAGCTTTGGTGCACCATTTACATTAAATCGGAGGGAAATATATATGGGAACTATATCTAAATCTGAACCGATTTTCACGAAACTTAGCAAACATCATTTAAGACTTAATTTAGCTCGCTATACCAAAACTCGTGCAAATCGAACGATTTACAGGGACTTTTGTGCACCATTTACCCAAAATCTTTCGAAACTATATATGGGAGCTATATCTAAATCTAAACCGATTTTCAGGAAACTTAGCACGCATCATTTAAGACTTAATTGAATTCGCTATGCCAACATTCGTGCAAATTGAAGGAATTACAGGGATTTGGTGCACCATTTACCTAAATGTACGCAGATGATGTGCAAGTATTTTTGAGTAGCTCCCTAAACAATATAAGTCAGTGTGTAGATATTCTTAATCAGGATCTCTCTAGATTATGCGAGTGGGCTAAAGCTAATGGCCTATTATTGAATCCGCTTAAATCAAAATGCTTGATCATTCACAAAAACAGAAAAATGTCATTGCAGCATACTGACATTCTTGTCAACAATGAAAAAATCGAGCTGGTATCCAGCGCCAAAAATCTTGGAGTAATTTCCAAAAAATCATTAAGCTGGAACAACCATATCACTGCTATCGTAGGACAAACCTACTCAAAATTAAGGGCTCTGTGGCTAACACATTCATACACACCTCCAAATATTCGCTGTCTGCTGGCCAAAACTTTCCTAGTTCCAAGCTTATTGTATGGTTGTGAGCTGTTTGCCAATTGTGATTCCCTTTGTCGTCATAAATTAAATGTCGCATTTAGTAGCATAACACGATACGTGTATGGCCTAAGTAAGAGACAAAATGTCTCACAGTATTCTAAATCCCTGTATGGAGTAAATTTCGACTCACTTCTTAAAATCAAATCTCTACAACTCCTTCATAGAACTATTCTCAAACAAAAACCAACGTACCTGTTCGAAAAAATTACATTTGCAAGATCACATAGGGGAAGAAAACTAATACCTTTTCGTCGGAAGAGCCTGGTTTCTGAGAGACAATTTTACATTGGCACGATACGCGATTGGAATGCTCTACCATCTGATTTGCAATGCATTAACAATATAAGTAATTTCAAAAAACGGCTTGTACAACATTTTTCATAATTGAAAACGTTAGGTTTGGTCATACAACTTATTTGATTTACTAATCGTTCTTTTTATTAACAATTGTAATAGAAACATTTTTTTATTTTTTATTGTAGTTCAATTTTTTTTAAATTATGTCAACTCAATTAATCATAATTATTATTTTCCATAATGTATCCTTTTTCCATTCTTACCACTTTTATAATATCTAAGATACTTATTATTAAAAAATTATGGACATGTGATTATATATATAATCCTGTACTGCCACTTATAAGATTTTTGTCTTGTTGTACAGGAAAAACATTAATTAACTTAATAAATAAATAAATAAATCCAAACTATATATGGGAGCTCTATCTAAATCTGAACCGATTTTCGCGAAACTTAGCGCACATCATTCTAGGCTTAATTCAGTGAGATATACCAAACTTCGTGCAAATCGAAAGATATATAGGGACTTTGGTGACCATTTACATTAAATCGAACGAAAATATACATGGGAGCTATGTCTAAATCTGAACCGATTTTCACCAATTTCAATAGGGTTCCAAATATATAAGCTGGGCCAAATAAATAAACTTTACCACATTTCATACGAAGCGGAATATAAATGCGACCTATACCTTGTTTACAATTTATCATCATCATATTCTCAAAATGAACCATGGTTCTATCTCGATTCCTTTTGCCTGTTACAAACAATTAATAATTTTTGGGAAGGAGATTTGTTACCATATTCGACTACAAAATACCAAATTTCAGCGAATTCAGTTCAAAAACACCCTCAAGAACCCCAAAAAAGGAAAATTGGGGGATTCCCTTATGTGGGAGCTATGCCTAAACATGGACCGATATTGTTCATCTTCGAACATGACCTGCATGCAGACAAAATACTACTCTATGAAAAATTTTGGCTACCTATCTCAATTCGTTTCGAGGCTAGAGTGATTAAAACACAAAATTTGTAAAGAAGTCAAAATTCATTTGTACAAAACAATTGTAAGATCAGTTTTGTGCTATGGTGCTCCAATCTGGTTCAACATTTCACCTTCCTATATGGAAAAGCTCAGAAAGTTTCAAAGGAAATGTTTACGTTCCTGTACCTCTCTTTTTAGATCCCAAGTAGCGATTACAAAAAGTTTGTATCAAATAAAAAATTTTATGAAGCTTCTAATATACATAGAATAGACAATTTTATTATAAAACTGATAATATATCATATATTGAAATGCACGGAAAATATAGAAAACAATTTCATTATGGCGCCGTATTATGTCGATGATCTATATATTGTCAAGTGCTTGGAATCAGGGTTTATTCCACCTGAAGCTTTTCTTTATTTAGATAAAAATAAATGCATTCAAAACAATGTGGGAATTCCTATTATTTTCCACTCATTTAGAAGAGCAAATGTAAAAGCTATATTATGTAATCAGTCGGATATTGATATCGGATTTGATACCACCATTACCCAAAAAGACAAGAAAGATTTTTCAAATCTTAAAAAATATTGGTGGCATATGCCATAATGCTTCTGTGTTTTATACTTTCTGACACATTAAACAATAAAAATCCTTGATGTAATGTTTTTTTAAATATTTGTCATTACAATACACTATGCATTGTACATTTTTATATTTAAGATAAACGCTTATTTAAAAAAATCTACTTATATTTATATCACTAAAGTATCCCCTAGAAAACAGTGTAATTATAAAATAAGATTTTCTGATCTATTTGTTTGTTTGTAGAAATGTAATAATTTAATTTTTGACTTTACTAATAAACAAATAATTAAAAAAAAAACAGAGAGACGGAAAGAATTTTACGCTTATCAAGAATATATGCTTTATAGGGTTGGAAATGATTATTTCGATGATACTATAATGGAGGGTATAAAAAAAACCAAAGGAATTGATATGGATCTTTGGCAATCTCAAAACTATAGTCTACTCTGTCTTATTCCTTAATGAAAATTTTAAATAATTTCTTCATAAAGTACAAAGTTCACATATCGCAATGTACAAATTTTAAATCTGAAGACTATAAAACAATTTGCGATAAATTCAAACCTATAAAAACAATTTGCCACGTGCAATATTGGGAGGGGTGGATTTTCCACATTCATGCTTCCGTTTTATATTAGCCACTGGTCTAATATAAAAATACTGGAATTGACGACATTTGACAATAATTATCAGTTTATTGTCAGCGCATTTTGATAATAAGAATCAATACGTTGCGCCTTTTTTTATTAAATTTCCCTTGGCACTAACAAAATTCATTACAATACTTGAAACATGTGTTTGAGATTAGGACAATCTATAACTTGGCCACAGACTAAAATAAATATATTTAGATAAACCGATAATAGATAGCAGACAAAATTTAGCACTGATTTGTGTTTGACATATTTTCAAGTACGTAGACCACCTGTTTGTCCAAATTGATTGCTTGAAAATCCAACATTGTTACATTGTTATTGAACAAGGGTTATTACACTTCAAAATATTATATTATGAAGATTGATAAGATTTGATAAATGTAAAAAAACATTTAATCTAGCAAACATTTTATATTACTATTTTTTTGCAGATCATGGAGGACTCAAAAAACGGTGAAGTAAATAAAGCCTTTTCCGTTGAAGAGGTGAGCATACACGTATTCTGTTCTTTAAGAACCTTAGAAATTAATATTTTGTTTTTTTTTTATATAGGCAATTGAAAATGGCTTCGAAACACATAAGACTGAATTCCAAATGGACGATACTAGTGATATAGATAAATCCAGTAAATCAATGCGTATCGTTAAAACTAGTTTAATATGGTTGGTCCACATTTTAGTGGGATCATATTTTGGTTATGCCACACATTACTATATTCGAGAATGTAAGTATTAAAATATTGTAGATTATTTTAAAATTATTGCAATGAAAATGGTGTTATAAGCCTATTTTGTAACCAAAAATTAGTTGCCGTTGTTTTTGCATCTTCCGTCTAAGGTTATTTTGTCTTAGTTCGGGTGTTTCTTCTCTCCATCTCTGAGTTTGTTCATCATTGTTTGTTAGTAGCCTAACAGCACGATATTGAATTGCTTGGCTCACCATCTATTTGTGACATCATCTATTGTTCGCGTAGCTTTTTAATGTTATTCTGGCTAGATGCTTCCAGATTTTCGCCAGATTTTCTAGGAACTTTTATCTTTCCTTGCTGTTGTCTTCACTTGTTTTGCTAGTAGTTCACACTTATCTTTTGTGAAATTGTTGTTGTTCAGCAGCAATTTGAGTTCCCCTCTTTTAGAAATTAGGTTCCAAGTTTCGTCTGATATTCAGATTTTTCTCTGTTTTTGTTTCTTCCACAACTTGGTGATATGTCAACGTGATGTCTCCCAATGTATAATGTTGATTTATTGTTAACTTTTAGATTATTGCCGTAGTATAGTAGTTTTAGGCGTAGTTGTTTTGGCCTGGCGTGGCTGGCTTTCTTCTTGGACATTTTATCTTGATTTCTCCTATAATGAGCTCGTGGTCACTGTTAGCTCCTCTTTTATTTCTGACTTCTGGAAGGGAGCTTTTCTATCTTCTACTAACGTATATGTGGTATATTTGATTGCGAGTATTGCCGCTTTGTGATGAATATCCTAGTGCGGGAACCAATGACAAGCTGAAATGTTTGGCTCCGCACTCATCTATTCCCATTGCTGAACGAGCGTTGGTGTTATCGCTTCCTATTTTAGCGTTAAAGTCACCCACGAGAATCACATAGTCTCCTTTCGTTTCCACGACAGAGGGGTCTACGATCCGAAACGACCCGAGTCTTACTCGGCCAACGTCTGTCACCTCAGCCCATTGTGTAAAAGAAATAGGGCTGCTACAACAACAACAACATAGTCTCCTTTCTGAATTTCATTGAGCGTGGCTGTTAGTATAACTCATCATTGACAGTATCTTCAGCACCATCCTTTGGAGCATAGCACTGTACCATGGTGACGTGTGTTGCGTTGCTCTTGAATCGATCCATTCCACAGGTTATATGCTGTTTCTAGGCGCACGTAAAATATGAAATATTGTGCTTAATTGTATTATTCAAATTCTTCTTTCATATGACAAGCTGAAATGTTTGGCTCCGCACTCATCTATTCCCATTGCTGAACGAGCGTTGGTTTTATCGCTTCCTATTTTAGCGTTAAAGTCACCCATGAGAATCACATAGTCTCCTTTCTGAATTTCATTGAGCGTGGCTGTTAGTAGAACTCATCTTTGACAGTATATTCAGCACCATCTTATGGAGCATAGCACTGTACCATGGTGGCGTGTGTTGCGTTGCTCTTGAATCGATCCATTCCAGATATTGCTCTCCATGTCTCCAACGACTTCTTAGCGTTCTTCGACATTAGGATCGCAACGCCGTTTTCAACGCCATTTTCTTTTCCACTACACATTAGTAGTTGCCATATTCGGTTGGAAGTTCATCACGTGTATGTCACCTTGTCAGAAACTTCGTTCTGTAATGAATGGCTCAGAGAGGTCCTTTCCGACTTTAACTGCTATGTGCTCTATATTTGGCACATATCGTCCTGTCTCATTTTTTTGTACACCGGACTCAAGATGCTGAGGTTCCAATCATTGGGTATGCATTCCTTTAGCCAAATTGTACTAATCAGCTTGTGCATGCTCCTGACCAGAATCTGACCATCGGTCTGGAATATTTCGACCGGTGACCCATCGGCACGAACTGCTTTATTATTCTTCATCGGATTGATTGCTATCCTACCCTCATCTTGGCTATGTGGTATACACTCTATAACGTCATCTCGTATTGGTTCTAGGGTATCTTCTTCACCTCCACCATTTGATACCAAAAGCTCTGCAAAATGTTCCTTTCAGATCCTCAACACGCTATCTGTATCTGTCACCAGGTTTTCATCATCACCTCTATAGGTGTATGTGCCTGCACTAGAGCCTTCGGTTTGATGTAAAATTTCCGGACTTAATTCTGACTCCTGTACATTTCGATTTGCTCACGTTCACGTTTTTCTTGTTTCTTTCTTCTTTTTTTGAAAATACTTATCTCCTCTCCCCTTTTCTCCCAATAATTCTCTATCACATTAGGTGGTGCTTCTGTCATCATCAGTAGCATTACGAAACTCCTTATCGTACCACAGGTTTCTTGATGGTTGTCTTTGGTACCCAATTGTTGTTTTTGCCGCAGTTTGTAGGGAGTGGGAAATTCTTTGACATTGTGCTTCTTTATTATTATCGGGGCAAGGAGTTCTTTCGCCAAACAGGCGAGTACTTTGAGAGGAGTAGGCTTCTGCTACCTGTTGTGTTTGCAGCTTTTCGTCGTCGAGTTTCCGTGTTGTGTTAGATCGCACATTTATTGCTTCATTAAGACGAGTGCGAACCATGGCTGCTACAAGTTAGTGGTCCGAATCGACATTCGCTCCTTGGATCGATCGAACTTCTAAAACAATGGATGAATGTCCTCCGTCGTTCACAACATGATCAATTTGATTTTCCGTTGCTTGATCAGGAGAAATTCAGATTGCCTTGTGTATATCGATATGCTTGAATCTGATGCTGCTAACTACCATATTTTTTTCTACCGCGAACTCAATCAACCTCATGTCGTTGTCGGATGTTTCTTCATGGAAGCAGAACTTTCCGACGGTGGCTCCAACAAATATTTTCCCTTCCGATTTTTGCATTAACATCTCCTAGCATAATTTTAGTGGCATGGCCAGGGCACAGGTTATATGATCTTTCTAGGCGCTCATAAAATATGTCTTTTTATGCTTATTTCTCAAATTCCTCTTTCATATCCTGTAATTTTTTTATTATTTTGCAGATAACAATCATCATTGTGATTGGGCCTGGGAACCCGATGCAATATATTGTCCTATGCGATTCTGTAGTGGCTATGGATTTCTGATATTGTTTCTTGGCTTCACCTATTTCGGTTTAATCTATTATTATATTTTTAAGCCGAAATTGGGACGGACACTGCATCGTCAGTATTTGGTACCATTGGATCGATGGTGGATGGTATTCAGTAGAAGGAGGTAAGCAGCAAATAAACTACAGGAATATTTTAGTGCATAAGTAAAAAATTCGGACTTTCTATTTTACAGAGTAATATCGGCAATTCTAATTGGCATTTTGTTGGTAGCATTGGCTATTTTCTTGTATTTCGAAACGAAAGATGAACCCCAGAAACTGACTTCATTGGTGGCACCCTGTTTCTTTATACTCTGTGGTTATGTGTTCTCAACCGATCGTTCGGCCATTAAATGGCGTGTCGTTATAACCGGCATCACATGTCAATTTATATTGGGTATTATTTGTATACGCTGGAGTGTTGGACGCAGTATTTTCGAATGTGTTGGCAATAAAACAGCCACTTTCCTGGCATTTGCCGATGAGGGTAGCCGCTTCGTTTATGGCGATAATATTGTCAATCAGGGCGTCTTCGCCTTTGCCATTTTATCGGTCATCTATTTCTTCAGTTTTGTTATATCCATTCTGTATTA
>NW_026874654.1:0-16771 GCF_032173495.1 Musca vetustissima
TTAAATAGAAACTTTGACTCTGTTCCAAAAAGAAGTCGTTTGTGTGTGGATGAACAAATTTGTGCCACAAAAATTAAGCACTATTTGAAACAATACTTGCCAGACAAGCCTCACCCGTGGGGCAATAAGTTATTTTTGATGTGTGACGATATGGGATTCTGCTATAATTTTGAAATTTATTCTGGCAATGAAGACCATCTTTTGGAAAATGAACCAGATTTCGGAGCAGCAGCAAATGTTGTGGTGCGGCTTGCTCGTAGAGTTCCGCGTTTCAAGAACTACAGAATTTTCTTCGATAACTATTACACAACTATTCCTTTATTGGCTTATTTACGCACCCAGGGAATCTATGGGCTTGGAACAGTTCGACGTAACCGAATTCCTGGCTGCAAATTGCCAGAAAAATAACCGAAGAATATATGACCAGTATTCATGGTATAGATATAACTACTATAGCGAAGTTGTAAATATATGGACCAAGCAATTGAAATCGACAAATGCAAACGACACTGATGACGGTATAGATATCAACAAATACTTACTGAATATAATATTTGACAAAAAAAAATAAGTGTAACGTAAATATTCAGTGACCTGAGATAATCCACGAGTGAAACAAGTACATGGGAGGTGTTGGGAGTGCTTTGTAAATATTAGACGTCAGCAAAGTTTTAGTCAAATCTGGCACACAATCTATAAGGAAAGGACGTCCAAGAAGCACTGGAGAATGTGAGACCCCTGAAAATGTGCCAAAACGAGTTCGGGTAGTAATGCCGCCTAGTGACGTGCGGTTTGATAATGTTGGGCACTTCCCGAAATACCTAACAACAGGCAAACCTCGCTGTAAAATGCCCAATTGCACATCTAGAACAACAGTGTATTGCATTAAATGTGAGGTAGAATTATGTTTCCAATCAACAAAAAACTGCTTTCTAGAATATCATACAAAACATTGAATAAATGAACTGAAATATATATAATTTAAATGAAAATAAAAAAAAAAAATCATATATAGACCATATGCATTTTACTTGTCAAAGGAGTGCCTGGTGGTTCTTCAAAGAACCAACACACAAAACCTCCCCTAAAATGTCCAAAACTCAAAATTGTGAAAAGTCGTAGAACAAACATTGTTAAGGGTCCTAAAATACATCATATAAAATTTTTTCATTGAAAAAGAAAAAGTCAGGCTATTGAGGGTTAATTTATTATGCTAATGAAAGGCTGTTGTATTTCTTGATTTTTTTCCGAATATATTTCATGTTGGAGCAGTTGATGTGGAAATACCACAATTTAGATTTTGCAAGGCGTTTTGATGTAAGTAATTTCAGTTTTAGCTATATAGCGTTTTATGTATTCGACAAAATATAAAATCTAAAAACCGACATGTCAACATATTTATAAAATCGACAATAAGTGTAAAATATATGTTATATCTAAATGTCGATGGAGAACAATAACATATCGCTCACTACTGTGATATGACATTTCTTCTGATGCTTCCCTTTAGTCATCCTTTCGTACCTCTATATAGCCATGCAATTTTTAAGTGTAATTTTTATACCCTCCACCATAGTATGGAGGGTATATTCATTTTGTCATTCCGTTCATTGAAATATTCATTTCCGACCCTATAAAAACTGAAAATTTACTTTTGAATGAATATTGTGAATGTCAATAAACTGTGTTGACAAAGTTTTACTCGTCTGCGGTCAAAAAAGGAGCTTCTATTAACAAAAAACAAAAAGACGTAACTACAAGTGGGTTTATTTGATAAATGCAAAAAGGCGTAACTAACAAAAAAATCAAATTTTTACTTAATTGTTTTGACTGCCATTAAACTAAATAACTAAATTTGTTAAAAAAAATTATAGTCTATTCTTCGTCATATGCAATATCACCCTGCCGGGCATACTTTTTCATTTCACATGACATGTTTATAGTTTTCATTCAAAACAGTTTTTTGCTTCTCCTACACAATTATTGTTAGTTACGCCTTTTTGCATTTTAGCTAACGAATTGTGTAGGAGAAGCAAAAAACTGTTTTGAATGAAATCTATAAACATGCCATGTGAAATGGTGGTGAAGTGGTGAAGGGTATCATATAGTCGGCTCCGTCCGACTTTACTACTTTCCTTACTGGTTTATATTAAAATAGTTATCTAATTTATTCCGCGTTATAGGTTTGGTTCTAAGAATCTGTTATAATCATTTCACCTGCGGAGGATATCGAGATAAAAATCTACAACGTAAGGTTCGATAATGAACTATAACCCCCATTTAGGCCTAGTCCCTGTGTGGGAGGTAGTCCATGTGTGGGAGGAAGGAGTGGACCGATATTCCCCATCCTAGAACTTGAACTAAGTTTATGTCTTCCAAACTTGATGGGCAAAATTTGGCCAAAATCAAAATTTTCTGAAACGGATTTGGTCCAAAGAAACATGGGGTCTAGAACCCTCATTAGAATTAAGGCAGAGGGTATAATTATCAATTTCTGAAATTTTTATTATGATTACCAAATGGGTTTTTAGAAATTTTCCTATATTTTCATTTCAAGTCCCTGTCAGTATATCTATGGTATCTATGGTATCGAAAGTTCGGCCCGGCCGTACTTAACGCTTTTTCAACTCTTATTGTGTATACCAAAACTGGTGTAGGGCGTTATATAGTCGACCCTGTTCGACCTGGGTTTTTTATTATTCATTGACAAATTTTGTTCTACACAGTTGTTGCTTTAATCCAACCTGTTGGGAGTATATTAACAAAAAATCTTGAGTGTTCCATATGACAGCATCCTGGTTACCATAGCATTGCAACATGTAAATGAAGCTGGAAGGTAATCCGATAAATTGCACACAGCCGATTAATTACATGTGCATATATGTTGCATGGCAAAGTACTGCACACTTTTTGCATTTTAATTATTTAATTTAAGAAAATTTAATAAAAATTTTAAGACTTTATGGATGTCAATTTAGTAGTGAATGTTGAAAGGTAACTGAATAAAATTAATTGTATACATCAAATAATACTTAAAATTGGGAAAAAATATCTTTCAAATATGTGTGTTATTGAATATTTCTTAAACGGTCCATGTACCCCCAAATAACTGCCAAACTACGTGCCTGCACTCAGACAGAAATGCTGTGAAACACTTTATTTGCCGTAAGTGTATTTTGTTTATACAATATTTAATTAGCAGTGTGTCCCGCAAACATGACTAGACATTTGTTTATTGTGGTCATAACTAATAACAAATTTATTCATTGGATGACCTTGGGCAATGCCTGTTAGCCTGTGTTGATAATATATGACAAAACCTATAAAGAGTTATGATATTTAATATTTGTGAAGTGTATAGATAACAATAATATTAGTTTATAAGTACAACATGTATCAGATATAAACATCTAACATCAGTACAAAGACTGATATTATTTTTATTGAAAAAAATCAACACCGACTGAACATCACTGATAGTGAACAAATAGACCTGGCCTATTTATAAGGTCCAACAGGGGTCACTTTCATTGTATTACACGGTGCTACAAGATTTTGGGGGTGGAAAATATATTATGGGAATGAAAGCCCTTGTCGGATATATTAAGAAAGCTTTTGAGTTATAGCGGTAAGCGTTTTCGCTGGTAACTTTAAAGTGCATAGAGAAAAATCTTTATATTTTTGTATGCGGCTATTGAATGTTACTTTTGTGATGGCACTTCTTCAGACAAATCGAATCAGAAAAAGTTTTGTAAAACATATCCTCCTTAATCTCGAACCCTTTTTATACCCTCCACAATAAGGTGGAGTTTATATTAAATTTGGGCATTATGTCTTCGTCCATATGTTTCCGATTGAGATAAAATTCTGCACAGCATTCTGAAATAACTACAGGGTGACGTACGTGAAGTTTTGTTGAAGTCGGTTCAAATTTAGATATAGTTCCCGAAATATTTTCGGCATATCATTCATATAGCGATATTGCCCCATTTTTTTACTTTTAGGTACAGTTTATTATGCTTTGTGCATATGCATACACATGGTTCCATTTAAGAATATGTATTCTTGTGTGAAAAGTCTAGTTCGCATTTATGTTCCGAATTGTAGGGAATTTGGCACATTCCACTTTTTTGGCCCTAGGACGAACTCTATTGTAATTGGGGAAATCTGTTCAGATTTAAATATAGCTCGCATATATATTTTCGTCCGATTTTATGTAAATGGCGGATCCAACATCTAAGGTTTGTCAAATTGAGTCTAGAAGTACATATGTTAAGCTTCGGTAAAATCGTGTATATATATACCCTCCAACACACTGTTGTGAAAAAGGATCATAAACGCATTTCTTGCATATGTCCAAAGTTGTGAAGGGTATAATTTAGCCCATACAACTAGTATTTTAATGTTTTAGCATAGCTTCCTCATCGAAGTGGGAGTAATTTTGTATTAGGAATTTTTGAAAATTATCAATTTGTGTCAATTATCGGTAGGTCTTGGTCTTATTTGCACTCTTAAGTGGTTGTAATTTGACACACAGAGTTCATGGAAGACGAACAACATTATAGTGGTGGATTTTCACGACAACGCTTTGGTATAGCCCCCATTATAACGGAACCGTCACAGTTCCCAAGTTCCCGCATAGTTTTTGGAATGTTTAAGTTCGTAGCCTATATAAAACACCCTACTGGTTTTAAGAAATTTGAATGAATACCATACATAAGAAATGTACGGCTTTTTATAAGGATATCTTTATTTTACATTTAATATGTAGAATATGTACATAATTACACATACATCAATCATAAAACTGTGCCACAAAACAACAACAAAAATTTAATTCAACTAGTCCCTGCAGTCAATTCAATAATGAATTTGACCTTGACATGTTCTTTTCAAGATTAAAGAATTTTACATTTCAATATCTTGTAAAAAATAACCCCATTATATGTTATCTGTCTGTGAATGTGGCATGAATTTAAACAGATTATTTATAAAGTAGTATTAAATTTAAGATGTAGATTATTTTGAGTATTTTGTGGGCGTAAGAGGAGAGTACTTATTTATATTTCTTGTAATTTATAGGGTAACGCTAATAAATATAAACGAATAGTAAATGTAACCACATTCAACTACAAATCTTTATTACTAAGTTGCCTCATCTTGAAACAGTCTGTGTATAAAATATTCGATTCTGAAAAGTAAGGAGTTTTATTATTAGGATAATTAAACTGCAAATAAAATAACCCTTTCTGTATTGACGTCATATGTATTTTGGCAGACAAACGTATAATTTGCCCTGAAAGACGAATTCATTTTAATTCCTTGGAACATATTTTAAATTAATTAATATTATTTTAATATCCAGATGAACGATTTCTGTCAAAAGTAAAATTTAGAAAATTCATTAAAGCATATGTTTTCATAAAGACTATTTCACCCTCGAAGAAAACAGAATCTCGAATTACAATCACTTCGATTGGAATTATGTAGAATGCCAGGTTTAAGGAGGATTAAACCCCCTTAACCCTTGTATGCCATTATAGTATTTTCGGTATCAGTATGAAATTAAATTATTTTGTAATAACATCTTTTCTCCTTTTACAAACCAAAGTTGTCAATGAACATATGCTTATAATATGCAAACTATTTACATTGGAGCAAATGTATTGACTTCTTCAAATATGGCTTTAATATGCAACAACATAAATCTGTAAATTTGGTATTTAATTTTGATGCCTGACAAAAAATACACATTTTATTGGTAATTCGAAATTTATTCAAATAAAATTTGAACGCAAAAAAGCAAATGTCTAGACAGCAATGTTGTTAACAATTATTCACCATATCCATTCTTGTTAGAAAATTATATTTCGATATATAATATCTATAAAGTAAATATGATTTACTTGACTTATAATAATTTTTACCACAAAGGTACATACATTTATCAAATAATTGACAATGCACAGAAACCCACAATGAAGTGGTCTAAAGGAGTTTCGTCACATTCGTCTGTCTATCTGTTAAAATCACTCCAAGGATGTTTGGTAATGCAAATCGATGCATGGTCCCGGTCAATTAGTCCCTGAATTCAATTCAGTAATAAATATGGCCTTGACATATTCTTTTCAAGTTAAAAGAATTTTACATTTCAGTAACTTTTGAAAAATAACCCCATTATATGTTATCTGACTGTAAATATGAAATTATAATAAGCAGGTTATTTACAAAGGAAAATTAAATTTGAGTAGTAAAAGATTTGAAACATGTTGTGGGCGTAATAAGAGAGTACATATTTATATTTCTTGTAATTTACAGTGTAACTGTTACTAAATTTTACTATTTTAATGATTTAAGTCAAAAATTTCAATCGAATGGAGTGTAATTTTCCGGGTTCCTGGAGGCTGACACACATCTACAAAAATCGTCGTAGAATTTTACTCTGATCAAAAATATTTACTTTGTAGGGCTGGAAATGATTACTTCGATGTGTTATAAACAGTAAGGTACAAATGCACCCGGTAAAGGGTATCATATAGTCGGATCTTTCAGACTTTACTGCTTTACTGATATTTTGGATGGATTAGCGAAGTGTGTATTAATTAAAGACTTTAAAAGTGTGTACTTTTTAGCGGGAAATATAATATATTTTTGTTTGCGTAAGTCAACAAACTTCGTCATGCAATTTATTAATTTTTTGCCATTTATCAAGCCGTATAGTCTGTGGTTAGTATGACCATTCAACATGTAAGGACTTCGTGAATTATTGAGACATGTGTTGTCATAATTCTATTTTGTTTCAGGACATTAGAGTAGGCTACGTATGTGGTAGATAATCTCAAACTATTTATTTACCTTCCGTATCGTAGAAACAATTGACATACTTGCCACGTACAAACTATGGATTATTTACCAAAACTCTTATGGTCCTTCTCCATTTTACGTGACCGTATTGAATCATTTTTTATTTGCGGATAAAGAATAAATTTTCATTATTAAATTAGCGAAACATGTTCCTCTTAAAGGATACCTTATGTTATTTCCAACATTTATTCAAAACCAACCTTTTCGAGTATCTTTAAAACTGAATACTCATTGGCTTAATTGCAATGGAATCTATGGTTGCCTAGGTAAATGGATGTGAATAACAGTCTGACTCTTGGTTCTCCTTAGATTATCGACAAAAGTAGTAAATTAGCTAAACGTGACATATACCAAATATAAAAAATATACGAAAGCGAAGCGTAGGCAATTTTATGTTAGTTATTTGATAGCACATACCAACAATATGATTTGGTGCAAATATTATGCTTTGTGGCAATATGTAATGCTAGCAAAATAAATTTTACCAAATTGTAGAGGAATGATAGACGGAATATTTGTATTGCAACAAAAAAAGTTTTTGGGATTGGATAATGAATAAGCAACTATAGCAAATATCTACTGGCCACATCAGTTTATTTCACATTTAATTTATAATCTTATTCTGAATATATAAAATTCCATAGTAGACATTTTAATTACATTTTAATCTACAATTACATTAATCATTTGTCAGTTGTGGTGGCATTCTGATTTGTCATGTTGTCGTGTACTTACAAATTATTGTTAAAATTTCCTAAATGATTTCCGCTGCTTTCGTTCGTGAAATGACAATTTGCTAATTTTAATTATGCAAAATTTTGCCTTGGTATCAATAAAATGGCATTGTTAATAGTCATTATATACGAATGAAACGAGTTAGAATTTAATAAAAATCAAATAAAAAATGCACAAAAGTACAAATTTCAGCACGCGAAAACTATATAAATATAGCATATAAATATGAAAAGAGAGGCTATATGGGCTATAAGGGCGCTACCGTCGAAAGGGAGCCAATATTAAAAATTGAGATTTGTTACCCAACTAGAAAAAAACAGTAAGGAAAGTAGTAAAGTCGGGTGAGGCCGACTATATGATACCCTTCACCACTTTGGGTATATTTAACAGATAAAACCTAACATACGTCGCATTTTTATAGGACCAGTAAAATGAAATTGGATCCATAAACATTTCATTCTCCAACCGATACTAAATTTGTCATTTGGTCAGATATAGAAGCCATATCTAAAACTGAACCGATTTCAGGAAACTTAACACACATCATTCTAGACCTAACTCATTACGCTGTGCCAAATTTCGTGCAAATCGAAAGACATATAGGAACTTTGGTACACCATTTACATTAAATCGGACGAAAATATATATGGGAGCTATATCTAAATCTGATCCGATTTTTCCTAATTTCAATAGGGTTGGCTCAAAATAAGTGACCTATGCCAAATTTCATCCAATTCGGCTCATAAATGCGACCTGTACTTTGTTTACAATATAACATGGACAGACTGACTGACAGACGGACGGACGGACATGCATAAATCGACTTAAAAAGTGGTTGCGGGTCGGCAAAATGTGGTTGCGGGTCGGCATATGTAAACCAAGATTTTATGAGCGCTGTTCAAAGGTGCCCCCTCTCCCCTACCATTTATTTGACACGGAAAAATTATGTAAATCTGGACCGATTTAAAGCAAATTTTATAAACGCCATTATGTATACAACAACAGAGCGCACTGAGAAAATATCATCTCATTCGGTCGAGTATGGTATATATGGTAGCTATATCAACATCTGAACCTTAATATAATTTATTGTAGATTCAATTCTGTGCAAAACTTTATGATATTCGGAAAAACTTTAGATGAAATCGACTAAACACTGATTCCAACAAATCTTCATTCTAGACTCAATTCAATATTCTGTGAAATATTTCGTGTAAATATATATTTGGACCTATAGCAAAATCTGGACCGATTTCAAAAAAACTGTACACACGTTATTCTAGACTTAATATTCCAAAGTCATTATTTGTCACCTTTTGCAAAAATATGTTATGCCATTACCCACCAATATACATTTGGGATTGTCACTTTGACCAATAACGTCACACTCCTCAGTGTTTTTATATTTCTTTGTTTATATCTACCAAATATGGCACGTGCCAGATTATGGATTATGTCGGTGAAAAACTGCCTGCAAACGATTAGGAAGGTATTAAGCCAACTATGTCCATTTATTTGTATGTGGATATCTTCAAATGATGTATGAAACGACACACATACTTGTCTCCCTGAAGATTACAATGCTGCTTAAATAGATGTATCATTTCAATTGGAGTGCAAGTTTGGAATTTTGAATTTCAAAGCTGAATTTTCCAACCTAGATTGCTGGATTTGTCACCACAAACTTCAATATATTAGAAAAATTCACCGCAACTAAACTCAATAAAATGTTCATATATTCAGTAGTGTTGGCCGTTTTTTCCATTCTTTACCTTTGAATTTTTTCAAATTATTAAGAAGTGATTTAATAGATTGTGGTGTGTAAAAGTGCGATTTGTAGCACGTGCCAGATTTGGTACAACGAGGACCAAATTTCAAGTAAATAGATTTTGTGGTGTTTGTTAATTTTCCGAAAATTCATTTTATTTTATTGTTCAATGAATATTTATTTAAATAAATGCAATTAATGAATGCTTTGTAATTAATTTGTCAAACAATATGGAATTTACTAGTAAACATGCTTAAATCAGCGTGGTAAAAATGCTGGTGAATACTGTCAGCCAGGATAAATTTCTACTCTCCATCCATACTTATTGGAAAATACTTAAAAATGCAATAACGCAATTGAAACTTACAAGGTTATGATAAACCAACAAATTTTCATATACCAACCAATAAATATACCAACTAAAACCTTTAAAATGCCGAAAATGAAAAATATCCAAAATATAAACACATGTAAAATACATAATAATTACATAATTACAAATACCATAGTTCTAATTCAAAAATATGAAATTTCCTAACATTCTCCAGTTACCGAAAAACTGTAGGCCGACATATCATCTCTGAACATATGTATTTATCTACATGTACGTTGGAAAATATACGCAAAATCAACATTGCGCGAATCGTGCTTTTCCGGGCATAAAACATAAAAAAATACAAATAATATTCTTCCTAGTTCATATGACTCCTTCACAAGAATTAATTTGGATTTCATTTTGTACTGGAATTTGAATGAATAAGCTATTGCCCTCTGTTTAAAGCAAAAACTGAAGGCGCACCAAAGCCCTACACCTAATACATCTACTATTCATTGCATTAACTAAAATTCCACTGACCTAAACATTTCAGATCGTATTAAAGTATCTCCCGAAGACTGTCAAGACTACATGTTTAATATAATGTATTATCAAAATTTCTTCAAATTAAAATCTATCGTCTTTATTGACATTAACAAAAGACAAGCGACAAACTAAGTAGCTTTTCTGTAACAACACTTTCGTCAACACCTAAAACTTTTTATATAAATAAATAAACACAGAAAAGATGTTACGATTTAATGGATTTGAATATACGATTTCATGGTCAGTTTCAATGACCGCACAAAGTTTTCGATTCTTTCGATACTGCGTAAAATTTGTCACAATAACTTAGCAAAATCCCAAACAGCATATTTGCAAATTATAAAATCGTAAGCCATGATATTGTGCTTTGTAATATTAAACTACTGAAATGTAAAAGTAAATAATTAAAAACTTTTTGCTCCAAAACTTTCGACGATAATCAGTAAGTCTTGAAACGCAGCGAAGCAGAAAAACATCCATATCAAAGACAAGGTTGTTACACCAAATCTCAGAAGTTATACAATGCCACACTTTGAAGGTGGTGAAGTGATCTTATGCTACTTACCTGTAATTAAATAATGGATAAGAGGAAATTAACCAATTATTTGATAGCTTAACTTTTGAAAAGTTATGTAACAATGTCGGTGATATTGTCAATAACTAATTGCTAATTTCTTTTGAACTTTTTAACATAATTCAGGAACTTAAGTTAATATTTATTTACAACTTTAGGCGATGAGATTGATCGGCACAATTTTGTATAGATTTTAATTGTGTGATTTCGATAAACGTGTTTGTAGTCAAATGTCGATATATTTCCACGCCTTGAAATAGCTTACATTTAACCCTACGGTCAATAACCAA
Organism: Musca vetustissima; assembly: GCF_032173495.1. Classification (NCBI taxonomy): domain Eukaryota; kingdom Metazoa; phylum Arthropoda; class Insecta; order Diptera; family Muscidae; genus Musca; species Musca vetustissima. The sequence continues at coordinate 11,094 of NW_026874654.1, forward strand.
AAAAGTATACGTAGATCAATAACCGTGGTACATTTGTACCCATCCAAAGATTGCTCTGTAAGTCATTAAAAAATTGGACTATCGTGAGGTTTTTTGTTTGAAATTAGTCTACACGGATCTGATCTAGATGTAGGAACTCAAAATTATATATACAATTAAATAATATATACTTAAATCCATGTTTAAAATATAATCTATCTAAAACAATCATAGTAAATTCGTTATAACATTCGAATGGGTTAAGCTTTTTTAGTTATTTTTTATTGGGATCTTATTTAGGTGTTCCTCAACCCCTCTGCAAATTTTTGTGGCCCTGGACAACATGGGGCCATCATGGCGACTCGTGGAAGTCAGAAACTACCTTGGTTTTCCTTTGGTATACATGGACTAAAACAATTATTATTGCCAATTATTCACATTTTATGACTTTAGAGATTGTGATTGGCGCATTTTTAACATTATTTAATACTTTCAAACGTTATTTAATGATAGCTAATATATGTACGCCAATTTGGGATTGTAATAATTCAGACTAAATCGATTATAGAAAAAGTTTCAGGCCAAATATTAAGAATAATTGGAAAATTACGGACAAAAATCATTGTTTTTGTCCCTGTATACCAAGGGAAAACCAGGGTAGTTTCTGACTTCCACGAGCCGTCCTGATGGCCCCATGTTGTCTAGGGCCACAAAAATGTGCAGAGGGGTTGAGGAACACCACACTAAGATCCCAATAAAAAAATAACAAAAAAAGCTTAACCCATTCGAAAGCTATAACGAATTTACTATAATTGTTTTAGATAGATTATCATTTAAGCATGGATTTAAGTACATATTATTTTAATGTATATACAATTTTGAGTTCCTACATCTAGATCAGATGCGTATAGACTAATTTCAAACAGAAAACCTGGCGATAGTCTAATTTTTTAATGAGTTTCAGAGCTATCTTTGGATGGGTACAAATGTACCACGGTTATTGATCTACGTAGGTAATAAATTTAAAAAATTGTAAAAATTATATATATGGAAAATATTTATAATTTTTTTCTTCGATTATGTGTGAAAATACCTCAAGAATGATTCCTCAAAATTTGATCCAAATATCTCCATTATTAAAAATTTTACAGCATTTTTATTAAAAAAAAAGGTACAAATGTACCCGGTTATTGACCGTAGGTTTAAGGGGACCCCCCATTCTCGGGGTCAAAATTTGTTTTGATTTAATTCGAATTAACACTAATTCAAGAATGTCTCTAAAAAATTTCAAGTGAAAATCTCAAGAACTCTTGAAAATATAGCCGATTTATTGTGTTAGCATCAAGTGACGGCTAAAGGGCATCTCAAACTTTAAACGCGTTTTTCTCTTTTGGGAATGGCGGGCACGATAACTCAAAAACTAATATCCCAAATTTTGACACGTTTCTCTGTGAGTGTATAGCTATCGTATGAACTAGGATAAAGCCAATCGGTGAAGATCTTCCTTATTTTTTAACTTGGTTTTTGGTCAAAAATCGGTGCTTTTCCAAAAATATTTTTTCAAAGGTAGCCCATTTTGTTAATTTAGGAGCGAAGTCAAAAATCCTAGATCATACGAGAGCCAGACATGGACTCTCTCCTCCTTAGTGGCTGTAAAACAAACTAAATTCATATAAGTTCTTTAGTTGAAGTTTTTGAATGTTGAAGGCAATAATATGAGAGGGGATGCCCAATAGTCAATTGTGTGTGCATTTACATTTACTTGTAGTGTTTGTTGAAGTAAATTTTACAAATGTCCTTGCCCCAATAAAATACTTTGATCGAAAGTGCGGCTGAATTTTGGATAAAATTCTATTTCGATATCAGAATGTTCGTCTGTCTATTTTAATTGCTATAGCCTGTAAAAGAATCGATCGCTAAGAGTTTATACAAAATATATACTTATCTACGTCTAGACTGTAACCCGCAAATTTCTGTATTTTCGGCACGTTTTTAAACTGAATTGTGGGTTCACGTTGTAAAACTAAAATTCCTACAAAAAAATATCATTACTGGTTCAATTTCTAAGGTAGCCCCCTATTACTTCAGAAAGCTTAGCCAAACTCTCCAAAGACATTCGCAGCAGTATAGTTCCACGAGGAATTGAAAATATCATTTCTAGTTCTACCTTGCCGAACTTAACAAGATTTTACTTGTTATACCCTCCTAGTTTTGCACATTCCATATCAATAATTTGGGAAGATTGCGGATTTTCGTCCTAATTGACTTAATAATTCACTATTTTGGATTACGATTGTGTACACAATGTCCCTACAAAAACTTTTAGTTCAAGTTTTGCGGTATTCTTTCTTAACTGGTGCCACCTATTTTGTGTATTGTGCGGATTTTGGTTACCTTTTTCCCATATATTTTGGATTCTCAGTAAAACACCTACCTAAAAAAGCTATAAATATTGACCAAAATTTTGGTAATGAAATAAAGGTATCCCTCATTTTACACCCTTCACCATTTTGTGGTACAGGGTAGAATGTATTTGTGCGTATGTTTGTAACAGGTAAAAGGAAATAAGATAGACACATAATTCCTTTTGAGAATATGCATAGAATCACTTTCAAAGTCGATTTATGCATGTGCGTCCGTCCGTCCGTCCGTCTGTCTGTCCATTTTAAATTGTAAACAAAGTACTGGTCGCATTTAGGACCCGAATTGAATGGAATTTGACATAGCTCACTTATTTGGCCCAAAGACGAACCCTATTGAAATTGGGAACAATCGGTTCAGATTTAGATATAGCTCCCATATATATTTTCGTCCGATTTAATGTAAATGGTCCCTATATATTTTTCGATTTGCAAGAAATTTCGTACAGCGTAATGAATTAGGTCTAAAATTATGTGTGTCAAGTTTCCAGAAAATCGGTTCAGATTTGGATATAGCTCCCATATATATTTTCGTCCGATTTAAGGTAAATGGTGTACAAAAATCCCTATATATCTTTTGATTTGCACGAAATTTGGCACAGCGTAATGAATTAAGTCTAGAATGATGTGTGTCAAGTTTCCTTCAGATTTGGATATAGCTCCCATATATATTTTCGTCCGATTTAAGAGTAAATGGTGTACCAAAGTCCCTAAATATCTTTAGATTTGCACAAAATTGGCATAGCGCACTGAATTAAACTGGCATAATGTCTGCCAAGTTTCCTGAAAATCGGTTCAGATTTGGATGCAGCTCCAATATATATTTTCGTCCGATTTAAGGTATAATTCGATTTGCACGAAATTTGGTATAGCGTACTGAATAAAGTCTAGAATGATGTGTGTTAAGTTTCGCGAAAATCGGTTCTAATTTAGGTATAGCTCCCATATATATTTTCGTCTGATTTAATGTAAATGGTGTACCAAAGCCCCTATATATGTTTCAATTTGCACCAAATTTGGCATAACGTACTGAATTGAGACTTGAATAATGTATGAAAAATTTTTTTGAATATCGGTTCAGATTTAGATATACCTCTAAAAATTATCTTCGACCGATTTAATATAAATGGTTCACCAAAGTCCCTATATATCTATATTTCATGTTGCACGAAATTTGGCATGGCATACTGAATTGAGACTAGAATGAGGATATAGCTCCCATATATATTTTCGCCCGATTTAATGTAAATGGTGTACAATTTTGCACAACGTACTAAAGTTTGTGTAACATAACATGTGCCAAGTTTTGCTGAAATTGGTTAGATTTAGATATAGCTCCCATATATATTAGTTAGACCGATTAACACAACATTTTGCACAACGTACATAAGATAGTATAGTCAAACGTGTGTCAAGTGTTGTTGAAATCCGTCCAGATTAAGGTATAGTTCCCACATATAGCTTCGTTCGATTTTAAGTAAGATCCAAGGACCCAAAATATGTCCATTAGGAACGCGACAAGTTTCGTTGATATCGGTTCATATTTGGATATAGCTTTCATATCATTTTCACCCGATTTAATACATGGTGCACCAAACTCTTCATGTTTTTTTTAGAATAGAATATTCAAAAGTGGCCAATTGATATTTGCTTTAAATTGATTTACATAATTTTGTCCCATTGTAACAAAAGTCATGTTTGACATGTTTATGTATTGTTCTAAGTCGGTTCACATTTATATAAAGGTCACATATTTTACTTCATCCAATTTCATGTTAATGGCCCTTCTGTTGGGATGCATCTGTTTAATATACCCATAATGGTGAAGGGTATCAGATAGTCGGCCCGTCCGACTTTACTACTTTCCGTACTGGTTTTCATTGAAAAAGACTTGTGGCAAATGCTTTATCCACCCGTACCGCCGTATACAATGTGTGACACTTTTTAGTAAATTTTAGGACAGTACTTGTTAGTACTGCGAGTACAAGTTACTATCTTTTTGGCGTATTCCACATATGTACATACATACGATCTTTCAGAATTTTACTTTTTCTCCCACAGTGCAATATTTTCTATTTTTGGTGCCATTTAGTACGAATTTCCAATTAACCAAGCCTCTTATTGTTCTACAAGTTGAGAAATTTTGTACTCTTAATTTACATTTGTATTTTTTACCACAATATGGCACAATATTTAGTAAAATTTTCCAAAAATATTTATTCATATCGCCCCATTTGTAATAGTTAAGCTTAATGCCTTTAAACCTTTTTTCTTTCAAGCCTCATAAAATTTTTTATTTTTTAATTTTTGGTTTCTTATAAATTTTAACTAATAGGTGCATATGCAACCTTTACCATGAATCTATATCTATATAAAACAGAAAAAAATTAGTTTGTTTGTTTGTGTGTATGTTCCCGATAGACGCAAAAACCGCTGAACAGATGTTAATGAGATTTAAACAGAATGTCATGACATGCCCTGAAAGTAACAGGGCATGTCCCGATAGACGCAAAAACCGCTGAACAGATGTTAATGAGATTTAAACAGAATGTCATGACATGCCCTGAAAGTAACATAGGATATATAAACTACAAAACTTCCGCGTGGTTGCAGAGTTATAGCATCAATAGTAAACATACCTCAAAACTGCGGAACATGCAGTAAGCGTATATTTTAAGAACGGCTAGAGATACCGTCTTCAAAATTTGTCTGAATAACGTTGGTGTAAATACACATCATCCACACACATCATACATCCGCGGTACATTAAGGGGAAATGCAATCCTCATTGCATTTAAATGATATACATATAGAGAATAATTTTTTTTTTTTTTTTTTTTTTTGAAAAGTCAAAAACCGCTGAACAGATTTTACTGAGATTTTTACAGTAACTGATGCTACCCAATAGAAAGAATACTGGCTGGATAAAATCCTATAATTCCGCGTGGATGTCGAGTTATACCATCAAAAGTATTCCCAACTCTGAAATAACATAGACATTTTATGTTTATATGCTTTTGGTTGTAGACACAAAAATCGCTGAATTGATTCGCAGAAATTTTCGCAGTCAGTCATGCCATCCCATGGAAGTAAGATAGGAAAATAAACTTCCAAAATTCCGCGATGCCGAGGAGTTATAGCATCAAACGTAATCATACCTCTGAACTAATATTCATTTTCTATGAACATATTAGAATATCTTGAATAAATCTATTCATAAAAGTATATATGATACTCAGATAAGTACAAATTACCAGGAAGTATAAATCAGAAATTTTC
>NW_026874655.1:0-16650 GCF_032173495.1 Musca vetustissima
AACAGGCAAAAACAATCGAGATAGACCCATGGTTGCTTTTGAGAATATGCATAGAATCACTTTCTGAGTCGATTTATGCATGTCCGTCCGTCCATGTATATTTGTTAACAAAGTATGGTATGATCCGATTTGGATGAAATTTGGCACAGGTCACTTAATTGGCCAAGGACGAACCCTATTGAAATTGGAGAAAATCGGTCCACGTTTAGGCATAGCTCCCATATAAGATTACCCCCCAATTTTCGGTATTTGGAGGTTATTTAGCACGTTTTTTAACTGAATTCGCTGAAATTTGGTGCTTTGAGTTCTTATTGGGTAGCAAATCTCCCTACTAAAAATTATAAATATAGGTCAATTTTTTCGGATAGTCCCCATATAAGGGTAGCCCCAATTTTCGGTATTTTGGGGGTTTTGATCGCATTTTTGGTTCAGATTTAGATATAGCTCCCATATAAATTTTCGTCCGATTTAAGGTAAATGGTGCACCAATGTCCCTAAATATCTTTCGATTTGCACGAAATTTGGCACAGCGTACTGAATAAATCCTAGAATGATGTATGCTAAGTTTCGTGAAAATCGGTTCAGATTTATATATAACTCCCATATATATTTTCGTCCCATTTAAGGAAAATGGTGTACCAAAGTCTCTGCATACCTTTCGATTTCCACGAAATTTGGTACAGCGTATTGAATAAAGTTGTTGGTACTGTTGAATTTACCTAAAGTGGTGAAGGGTATCATATAGTCGGCCCCGTCCGACTTTACCACTTTCCTTACACCAAACGACGGCCGTTTTCGATACACCCTATTACTTTTCTATTTCAGAATTGTACTCAGCGTCCTCGAAACTCTTATATGTGGTATTTATTTTTTTTAATTTTTCATAAACCCACTGCTCTAATTAATGCCAAACCAGTCCGACCAGGGCCGACTATACGATACCCTTCACCACTTTGAGTATATTCAACAGATGGATTCTTACAGACGACGGATTTTCGAAGGACCATTGGCTGAAATAGAATGAAATAATATATGTGGTTTATATTTAAATTTTAACCGACTTAGATCAATCCATAAACATGTAATTCAATAACCTATATTAAAATCTTCACTTCAATAGGTAGAGAATTAGACAACATTATGTAAATCGATTTAAAGCAAATCTTATATCTCATGAAATCGATAGAGAATATGGGCTATGTGTGTTTTCCATATTTCTACAAAAAGCAATTACGTCAGCCTATACTCATTCTAGACTTAATTCAGTACGCTATGTCAAATGTCGTGCGAATCGAAAGATATAAGGGACATTTACATTAAATCGTACGAAATATATATATATGGGAGCTATATCAAAATCTGAACAGATTTTCACGAAACTTAGCACACCTCATTCTAGACTTAGTTTAGTACGCTATGCCAAATTTCGTGAAAATCGAAAGATACACAGGGACTTTAGTGCGCCATTTAAATCGGACGAAAATATGGAACATTGAACGTGCACTACGTAGTGAAGGGTATAAAAGGTTCGTCCCGATCGTTAAAATAGGCACACTTTCCACGTTCACTACATTTTAAGGGCAATATTTTGAAAGGTGGTTAGTCCATTTAATTTAAATCTGTTAAATTTCCATGTCATACTAGAACCTCAAAACTTGCCCAAAAATTTCTTTAGGTGTTCAATTCCGAACAATTGTAGCATATCTCAACTTTAAATCGATTACTTATTTATAGCTTGAACTGTTTCCGTTGTCAATTGCTGCTGGTTGTTGCTTCAACAGACTCGTTCGTGATAGCAATATTTAAATATTCCTAAGGCACAGTGTCACTGTAATGCTCCAGTACTCAGACAATGGCAGAACGGAAACTTTTTCAATCCGGTTGGTTGCATATCAGTGACAAGCCATCGTCAAGTGGTAGTTGAGGGTGTTCAATGGCGCTATGCAGTGATACCATCCATACCCAAGTAAAAACGGGCAAAGCAAACAAACCTTGCCAACTGACAACAACCCCAACGCCATTACAAACACGAAACAAACAAATCGAATCCCTAAGTATTTCTAATGAAATATTTCCTCACAATGTACAATTTATGGTTTGTAACAATTTTGTAATGTCACAAGGAAAATGAAAACAACAACAGCAAATAGCAAAACTGAAACACTTGACCAACAGCGACAAAAGATTTCTGTGGTAGATTTCATGGCTGTTTCACAAGACACCAAAACCAGATAGGCCAGCTTAGCTGACTGGATGGCTGGTGTAAATTATTCCAGTTTAAGGCATAAATATTAAAAGGATAATAAATTTCCCAAACACATTGTAACTGCTCCAAAAAACAAACAATTATTTATGATATCTCTATTTGGCACTTGGTCAGGGATGCGGAGGGAGGGAAATGAAATTTTCTGTATTGTATCTATTCGAATGAATTTAAGTTCACGCTCATGCTTAAATTCAAATGGGAATACTTGTCGGTCACCAACAAAACGGGCGAATGGCATTTGAATTTGCATTCGCTAAAAATAAACACACCTTTGGCGTTGTCATTTGGAAATAATTGATGAGCTCCCCGGTGTAGCTGTCATATTCAGTGTTTTTCGAATGCATCGCATCGAATTGCATGGCACTTTTCGTCTCATATGCACACACCAATTAAATGAGTGTTCGTTCATTCGTTCGTTCGTATTTCTGACAAGTTAGACAATAGACCATCTCTCTATTGCAAATCTCGAGTAGTGGAAATGCAAAACAAGAAAAAAGCCCACAGAGAACATGAGGAAAAAAGGCGGGGAACGCATCGAAACATACAATAAACGTAACGTCATAAAAGGAGGAAAAAAATTCAATTAGTGTCTCGTGTTTTTCCATCTGTGCCTCTCAAGTAAGTCTTTATAACGCTTTAGTCTTTATGGTCTCAATGGACCAAAAAAATAGGGTGTTTTACATCGAAATTATTTAGTTTGAGTATAAAGTCGAATAGGCATATCTATACAATGGTTGTGTAGAATATATATATTTCATAAACATCTTTGCAGAGAAGTTAAATTGTTAAATTGTAGGTACTTTGTTTGGTCTAGACTCATTTTCCCATTGAAAAGGCTGTAATTTTGCATTCCTGGGTCATGAAGGTTGAACATATATGGTTCCTTTTGAGAATATGCATAGGATCACTTTCTGAGTCGATTTATGCATGTCTGTCTATGCGTCCGTCCGTCTACGTATCTTCGGGAACAAAGTACAGGTCGCATTTATGATCCGATTTGGATGAAATTTGGCACATGTCACTTATTTGGCCCAAAGGTGAACCCTACTGAATTTGGAGAAAATCGGTTCAAATTTCATATATAGTTTCATCCGATTTTATGTATATGGTACACCAAACTCCCAATATTGTTTCATCCGATTTTATGTATACGGTACACCAAACTCCCAATATTGGTCCGATTAAGATAAAATTTTTCACAGGGTACTGATTTAGATCAGACTGATGTATACCAAGTTTTGTTGAAATCGGTTCAGATTTAGGTATTGCTCCCATATATAGTTTCGTCCGATATTATGTATATGGTTCGCCAAACTCCCAATATTGGTTCGATTGAGGCAAAATCGTACTCAGAATATTGAATTATGTCTAGATTGATGTATGCAAAGTTTTATTGGAATCGGTTCAGATTTGGATATAACTCCCATATATGGGCAATATTGCCAATTTTTTAACATAGCTGAAGCGGATGTTCACCTCTTTCTAACTCGGGAACTACTTAAGTATATGAAACAAAGTGAATAGTTTTGGGTTAATTGGTCTGTCGTTGCAAACTGTTCATGATATTGACCTCTAAACTTTATTTTAGTGGAAGCTGCGTCTACTTTAATGCCAAAAAATGTGTAAAAACAGATTGAGCCGAACCAGTTTTTCTATGTTCTCTATCGATTTGTGACTAAGCCACTCATTGCACGGCCTTCGTGTCAAAATAAAACTAGAAGCCAACAAAATGGGGACTACGCCCCTTATGTATCACTTTTCAAAATTTTAACTGCATCTACCTTTAAATGATGCTGACATTTTGAAGCTCGATTTTGAGAGTTTTTTTTTATTTTACTTCTAGCTTTAATACGCAAACAGGAATTTCTAAAAATCGATTATAAGATTATTGTAGCCGCGAATCTGCGTAATTTGATATGTATTTTGTGTATGTAGTATGCACAGCTTCAGAGTAATACTCATCCGAAGGTGCGAATTTTGTGCGATCAAATTTGTAAAAAACCTATTTTTCGGGCCAAATTTTTAGATCTGTCAACTGAATGACATGGGTGCCCGCGATCAATAAGGTTTTTTACGTTTCGGATGATATAAAATCTTCTTCGTGAAAGTCCATCTACTAGAACGGCGGGAACTTGCCTTCCAAAAACACGAAATTTGGCAAAAAATGTTTTTGAAAATATCGCGGATTTATTTGCGTTTTCTGTGTATCATTTCCGCTTTAATAAATGACCTCATACGGATTTTAATCTTTTTCGAAAAGAGAACTTAAAAAACTTCAGCCGAAAGAGAGATGTACGCAATTTATCTCAAAAATAGATTGTGCTGGCACATCCATGGTTCTTAATGGACCACATTGAAATCGGTATAGATCGATGTATTTTTTTAGGGTGCACACCGAAATCGGATGCGCGTTAATGGTATATAGAGTTTTTGGGAAATTATTCGCCTTTTACGATTTTTTGGGTACTTCAATGTAACGTGCTGCACATCTTAGCCGTCAAATGCAATTTCGCCAAATATATATGGATTGGAAGATAAACCTCAGTACTTCCTGGAACCCGCATGCGCATCAAATGATTTTGAGAATTACGCGATTCAGACGCAATTTATCTCAAAAATAGTGTGAGCTGGCACATCAATGGTTCTTAATGGACCACATTGAAATCGGTATAGATGGATGTATTTTTTTAGGGTGCACACCGAAATCGGATGCGCGTTAATGGCATATGGAGTTTTCGGAAATTATTCGCGTTTTACGATTTTTTGGGTACTTCAATGTAACGTGCAGCACATCTTAGCCGTCAAATGAAATTTCGCAAAATATATATGGATTGGAAGATAAACCTCAGTACTTCCTGGAAACCGCATGCGCATCAAATGATTTTGAGAATTTCGCGATTTACACGCAATTTAAAATGTATATTTCATAATATTATTTTATTTTAAGATTTATTCCTATTTATATAATTCTAAGATTTATCGGAAGGGTCTTGATATAAACCGCAAGGCGTATACTTATACACAAAAATTGATTATTATTATACATGTCAATTTTTCGGCGAAATTCGGGTAAAGTAGCAGAATAACCCCAACATTGTTTCCTGAAATTTCTTGTATAAAATTTAAAAAATAAATATAATGACATTATTTTTTCGAACCAAAAACAAATATTTTTCCTGTGGTTTACAAACCGCTACACGGTTTGTCGCTGTGGTTTACAAACCGCTACACGGACTTGTGTGATTATGCCCAAAATTAAAACCTCGATAACTTTTGCGCCCATCAACCAAAAATTTGATCGCGAACGGTTTCGGAGTCAGAACATTTTTCTCTATATATGTACCAAAAATCATTTATGTGCCACAAAAACAAAAAATCTGATTTTTTGAAAATGGAATATTAAAAAATTTGCAATATTGCCCATATATTTTCGTTCAGATGTACATATACCTCTTACATACAATTTTGCCGGATTTCATACAAAAGGCATACCAAAAATTCAAGTCTGCTCGAGTTATATGCAAGTTTTTGTGGATCACATGTAGATTGCATTTGTTTTTCACCCAATTCCATGTCAATGGCCATCCCAAGATGCTATGTCTCTTCTATCAACAGGATATTGTACACAATATCATCTCTTGTATTTACCCAAATTGGTGAGGGGTATCATATAGTCGGCCCCGTCCGACTTTTGAATTTATGTAAATTGTGCCCTAATACACTTAGTTTTTTACCCTCTAATATAATATGGAAGGGCTATTAGTGAGGTATTTCTGTATGGAATTCATCGGGACAATCATTAGCTGGCTCTTAATATAACATTTGTTTCATAAGCCAAGCTTAAAAAAGATTTCCAAGCGCGTCGGCCTTGTGCGCAACTTTTCAATTGAAAGATCCTATTTCCACATATTGTCTTCCATTAGATTCTTCCATCGAATTCGAGGCTTTATGCGTGAACCATCACTTGGCTCGCTTTTATGCACCTTCTGATCTGGGTCATCGTCATCCATTCTCACAACATAATCTATCCGCCTTAGTCGTTGCAGCTCGATACGCCTGTCTATGTCGATGTCAGAGAATAGATGGTACAACTCGGCATTCATTTGATTTGGCGAGAGGGGGCCTTGTTTCTGAGTTGCTTACTTATACCATAGTAGCATCTGTTGGCCAATTCTATCCCTCTCCGTATCTCAAAACTGATCTAATTTATATATTAACGTCGCCAACTCGAAGCTGTAGTTTTGAAGTTTCAGAATTGATCCGAGTCTACTGGACGTCCACTTTTGCCGACTCCTTCTCAATTCGTTCAAAGGTGACTGTCACCATCGGCACCTGCTGCTTTCAGTCGATTAATCTTGGCTAGATACTATACACTATATACCGTCATCTCTTTTTGGTTCCGGGTTTGTCAGGGTGTCGCATTGTTTCTACAGAGGCGATGCAATTGCTGCTTGGCGCCGTGCCGCTTGATCTTGAGGTGAGATGTAGGGCTATCATGTATAAATTTAAGCGTGGCTAGCAGTTAGATGAGGATGACTGGCTCAGGCCTTCTGATTTGGTGGATGGGGATAGTAGGCGGTACAGCACTATGTTTCGGGAGTCTGTTGCTGATAAATGGACGGCCAGTGACTTTATTTATGACTCAACGTTCGTATTGCACTGCCAAGGTTCTCGTTGGTTTTTGCATTTGAATTTTAGCAAATATGGATATATCAAATGGAGTGGCGGGGTGGAATTTTAATAGGGTTCTTGAAGACAATCGGACCCTTAGTTGTTGACTGTTGCGTCGTGGGCTTTTCATGGTTCCACTAGGTTCACAAGAAGTGGTTCCACGGGGCAAGAAGTGCTTTCTACTAACAAGTGGTAAGTTGAGCGGAGTAGGCTTCTGCTTTTCGACGTCGAGTTTCCGTGTTGTGTTAGATCGCACCTTTAAGTTGAGCGGAGTAGGCTTCTGCTTTTCGACGTCGAATTTCCGTGTTGTCTTAGATCGCACCTTTCCTGCTACATTTAGACGTGTGCAAACTTTGGCTGCTAAAAAGTTATAGCCCGAATCGGATAGATCGAACGTTTAAAACAATGGATAAATGCCTTCCGCCTATCACAATATGTTCAATTTCATATCTCGTTGTTTGATGAGACATAGCCTCATACCGCTGTCGCACAGTGGGAAAAAATACCGATCTAGCGCGCAGAAAATAAAAAAAATGAAGTTGAAGGAAACTTTATAACATTAATGCAGTTTTAAAGTAGAGTGTTGGGAGTACTTAAGTCCGTATAAAGTAATCCGAATTAATACGCTAGAACGGAATAACGGTACATTTAAAATAGAAATTTTTTCCAATGTTAAAAATGGTATTTTTTAGCTATAAAATTGCGATGGTCGTGTGCATTCTGTGAATATATTATTATAAAATTTTGTCCATTTTTGATATATAGTATTGGTATTTAATTAAATGGTATAGTTATATAACCCATAAGTTATTTTAATTTAGGTGTTTCGGGCTAAATATATGTAAGGTCCGTTTTTTTTAATTCCTTCAATTTAAATAGGGGTTTAGTATGGAGTGCAGTCGAGTTCAGCGTTAATTTTTGTTTTATTTTTCTTGTTTGTCTGTCTAGAACATCATACTAAATTTTTTCCTGCGACTTCCTGCGACTCTCGGATTTATGGCAATTTTTTGAAAAAATGCCAATTTTGTCTACGAAGCTTTTTTAAGGTTTTGTTCAAATAAAATTAAAAATTTGTGATTTTTTTTGATATAACTCATCAAATATGACTTGGAATAGATCACAGCATAGCAGATAAGAAAAAAACAAGTTCAAAATGTCCATCCTAAGGTTCCAGAGTACTGGGTGTGAGTATGAAAATGAGGGTATTTAAGTAAGCTGCTCCAAACGTTGATTTTAAACTCATGTACTGAATATACATTTATTCCAAATGTATTTCTAAATAAAAATTGAAATTACAACGAAATCGGTTGTAAGAGTCTTCTAAAAGACCGCAGGTAAAGGGTCCACTTTATGAATCCTGAAAATATCATTGACATTAACATTCATATATACACGGTTTTACCTACATTTATGATTTTCGCTATAAGCACATAACACCAAAAGTAATGAATGATTACAACAAAACAAACATCAACTTAGACGAATACGGCCTGTCTACCTTACATGCAAGGATTCGATGTTTAGAATGTATATTGCACATTTCATACCGACTGGTTTTGAAAAAGTGGAAAATTAATAGCTCCGATCGGCCACTTTTCGAAGAAAGGAAGGCACGTATCATAAATGATTTGAAGGAAGAAAAGCACATTATTGTTGACACACCTAAGTCAGTACCCGGAACAACAAATACTGCTAGGCGTTTTTTAGCCAACCTGGCTTGGCATCGTCGATAACTGGTGTTGATAAAAAATTAATTAAAATTTTTAGTATCATCCTTTCAACCATGGCCTGTGGATATGCTATAAACGCAGATTCTTTTAAAAAACTTACTGAGGAAACATTTATTCTTTTCGTGGAATTATATTCTTGGTTCTATATGCCTTCAAGCATACACAAAATATTAGTGCATGGAGCTGATATAATTAAATGTGCAGCTTTGCCCATAGGAATGCCCATGGAATCCAGAAATAAGGACTTTCGGAACTACAGGGAACTGTACACCAGAAAAATTAGTCGTGAGGAAGCAATGAGAGATCTTTTCAATAGGTGGCTATTTTCTTCTGATCCAAAAATATCAAGTTTGTCTCGTAGTACATCTCTTAACCATCGATATAGTGAGCCACTATCTGAAGAAGTCCTTAAACTACTGGAGGATCCAATGCTACCAACTAATTCAGATCAAAACTCGGATTCTGAATGTGATTAGTATTTAATAAGTAACGCCTAAATTGTGTAAAATATATATAGTTTAATGTTTTAGATATGTAATATTGCCCTTAACCCACTTTTTACCCTCCAAATGTTTCGGAATTTTAAAAGAAGCTCCCATTTTAGGAGTACTATTAGTTATAACGAAAAATGCTGCTTATTATAAAATGTTTCAAATGCTTCAAAATAGTAATTATCAACTAAAAATTTAAGTTTTTTCTAAAAAAAAAAATAATCGGCGCTTAATGGGTTAATAAAAAAAATTGCCAAATTTTTTCATAAAATAATTAAAATTGTCCATCTAAATCTATTCTTATCCAAAATATCGATAAACATACAGTAAAACATCTACTTTTATTTTCTGCGCGCTAGATCTGCATTTTTCCCACTGTGTGTCGGATGTTTCATGAAGGCTTTATTTTCCGACGTTGGGCCCAAAAATAGTTTCCCTTCCGAGTTTTGTATTGAAATCTCCTAGCAGAAATTTAATATCATATCCAGGGCATCGGTCATATGATGTTTCTAGGCGCTCGTACATAATTCCTTAGTCTGCTCATCTTTGACTTCCGTCGGAGCATTGTCGTAAATAAGACAGATATAGAAGAACTTCGCTGTTATACGTATTATAGCAATTCGCTCTTCTACTGGAGTGAATCTGGATTACTTATTCTCCACTTAATCATAAATCCTTTGCCAAATTCACGTCTCGTTTCCTGGCAGCTGAGATATAGTGCCTAATCATCTGATTTACATCCGTCTGTCACTTTCCATCACATTCCTTGTAAGCCAATAATATCGGTGATTCTTTAGTACATCTAGCAAAGCGAGAACTTCGCGTTTTCTGTTCAACGACACATTCAGCGCACATTCCAACACAGATTCACAGATCGTTGTCCTTTATACGTCTGCGTTAGTTGTCAACATTAGGAGTTTTGGTTTTCTTTTCCCAAAGATAACTGTGGATATGTAATACCCTGTCCAAAATCCCAATGTTTGCATTCATTTAAGGAATGGATTTACCAGGTCCACAAAATCGAAAATTTTATTCATACATAATTTCGTCAGTATCTAAACTATCTAACGTCCAAGTTTCATCACACCTATCATAAAACGTATCACTTTGTTTTTTTTTTAACTTCCCCATCTACGTATGATTGGTTTGTTGTGTTAAGTGCCAACGCAAGAAACCGAAAACATAAAAACAATAACGTCAAAACAAGCTGTTTTCCAACATTTCCCAGAGTAGTTCGGCTGTCGTTTGATTTTTTTATTTTCGTCTCTGTCATTCTCGGATATATTTCCATGGTATTTCGGTTGTTGTAAGCCTATAAATGTTTTAAATGGTTGCTAGTTGTTTCATATCTGTGTAGTTGTTAACCAAAATTTTTTTCACGTTGATTTTCTATTTCCATGTCCATCGCCGGAATGGACAACTGCCATCATCATCGACGTCATTTGGAATTGTCAGTTGTTATTGTCATTTATTGTTTCTGTTTTGGATGCGTTGCTATGACAAGATATTCCAAATCAAAAACAACAAAAAATGTTGACATACTAAAAAAATGATACTATTGTCCATTTTCATAAATGACTGAGTATTCTAAAAAATATATGTATGTGTGAACATATCGATAATTGAAAGCTACTAATACTCAAAACTGCAGAATTCATTTGCATGTATTTTTTCTAAGTTTCCACATCAAAACATCGATTAATGAGATCGTTTGAAATGTTGGGAAATACAACAGAACTGTGAACATACAGAAATTTTAACAACAGGCATGTCAAAGTAAAATACTGTCCCTCTGTCGATTGAAATCACGATAGAAATCGCATTGCTTACGATAGCGCTATGAGATTATGCATATTGCTACTACTCCTAGGATATTGAATACTAAAAGGGTTCAGCACACTTTGTATTGGAGTTTTTATCTGGCCCATATTTTTAAGAACATTTTCAATGATTTGCGTCTCATCCAATTTTATGGATTTCTGATAGAAATTACTGTAATATGGCAATCTATGATGTTGATGGATAAACAGAAAAGATTTTCATGTTTTGGCACATCTCCACCCTCTAGTCAAATTTTCTAGTCTAAGTGTTTGTAATTTGGTTTTTCGTATTCTCTCAGGTTGTACCGACTTGAGACTGTGTATTTCATGTAAATTTTGCCCGAAAGACACGAGGCCACGATCCAGATGCAGATTTAAATCTCCAACAATTATTAACCAGTGAGTATAGCAGTATAGTCGGACGGTGTCGACTATTAGAAGATTATCATCAAAAATTTCGTATATAAAACTCATAAATATGATTTTTTCCAAAACATTTGAGTTCCAGAACCTAGTGCCAAGAATTGCTAGAGGATATTTTAATGGTCACACCACCAATCGACGCCTCAGGATGTTATCTATCCAGAATTTTGCGACCGTTCGTAAAAATAGTCAATGACAATTGCTATGTAAACCAGTGAGCGGAGCAGTATAGTCGGACGGGGCCGATTATACGATACCCTACACAACTGCCATGGAACTCTAACTTTCTGCGGATGTTTATTTATTAAGAAACCAGTGAGCGGAGCAGTATATTCGGACGGGGCCGACCATACGATACCCTACACAACTACCACGGAACCCAAATTTTTTTTTATTCCGAGCCTGGGCAATATTTCGTGATATTTTCCCCCTCTTGCCCGATTAGAGGTAAACAGCACCTCACAGTGACATATTTTCCGAATGTTTCGAGTATTCAGTACAGCTATTGTCCAAATTCCAGATTCCTACGGCTTTCATTTGTGGTCTATAGATCGACTCGAAAATAACACAAAAAAATAAGTTTTCGGTCCACTTCATTCCAAAATTATTGTCTGATCATATCTGATCATCACCGAGGCGTTCTCCTTGACCATAACTGGAACCTCATGGAACATTTCAAAGCGATCAGCGCTATATTTCCGCCCTCCAGTATGGTAATGGGTTACTAAATAATATACGTATACCGAGATACCTGAAAATATTTGGGTGTAACTCCCACATCCGAGCACATACAACAATATAATTGGTATTAATTTAAAGGTCAACCAATCCTCTTGGATATAAAATCAACTTCTCGGGTCTATGTCCATCAGGGACAAATATATACGCTATAGAATACAAATTTTGTAATTTTTCACACAAAAGTCAGGGTCTATTTGACCCGCTAAATATTGACCGATCTTTATCAAAACATGCATGCTTATTCTTTGGCCCGATCCCCTTCTCCATGTTTCAAGATGTGCAAGCCATTATTGCGGCCTCTGGTGCGACCAGAAAAACCGACAAAAATTTAGTATTTGGTCCATTTCATCCCAAATTATAATGGACAGACGGACGGACACACATGTCTAGATCGACTCAGCTAGTCGAGATATGACGATCGGTATACTTAAAGGTGGGTCTAGGACCAATATTTCGCGGCGTTACAAACTTTTGGGGCTGCACAAAGCTATAATACCCTGACAACATAGTTGTGTAGGGTATAAAAATTACATTTTATTTTACATACATTTTTGCAAAATTACTAAATTGTTTACTGCAACTGCAATAGAATTTCGAAATATATTTGAGTACTCGACTTTTTGTGAGTACATCTATAATTTTTGATGAATAGATTAAGAAAAAATTAAATTATAACCTCCGCCTTACGGCTAATGAGGGTATATATACTTTTCTACGGCAAAAATGTGTCTCATCGAAATATTGGTTTTATACTCCATGGTTCTTTGGACCAAATCCGTTTCAGACAAATCGAACTCATTTACAAATATCCGCCCGTCCGTCTGCATGTCTGTCAGGCTGGCTGATGTGCAAGATAACTCTCGAAGGGAGTAACCGATTTCGTTCAAACTTTGCATATCGTAAAATTTTTTCCAAACTTAAATAAAACTAACCCGCAAAATGGTCAACATTTTGATGAAAATTAATTTTATTATATAATGCGAACTGACTTTCCGATTTCAATTAAACTCTGCAAAACCTAATATTTTATCGAAACCTGTATAATGTTGGATGATGGGACTCATTAGTCCACTCCTTCTAGTATCTCCCCTACAAAGGGTTACATCGTAATAATGGTCTAAATTTTGCTGAAAATTAATTGGGAACAGACCATCGGATTTAAACCAAACTTTGACACCCTAATATTTTAACTATACCTGTATAATGTTGCAAGATGAGACTTATCGGTCCACTCCTTCTAGCCCCTCCCCTACAAAGGGTGAATATTTTGAAAGCTATTAAATCTCATATACTCATATCCATCAAGAACCGTGTATATGCCTCCCCAATCTATTTTGGATAAAATTATTCACGTACCGCTATATATTGTGATGCATTTACTCAGGAATATTGTTTATAAATGTTTATATTTATATACAAAATAAATTATGTATTTGCAGATGTTTCTACTTTCAAAGTACTTTTGACCGCAGTTTTATTGGGCGGATTTGAACACGGCTGGTTTCAGTAGATTCGTAAAAAAATCACACGGGGTTCAACCCAATAAATAGGTTTTCTATAAAAATGTTCTTGAGATATACATCACTCGAAGTGAAATCCCGAGTCCTACGATCCTATAATGTTTAGGGCCTCAACTAGCTCGTCCGAAAACAGGAAAATTTCGGCTTGAAAATGTCAGCATCCGGCTTAGTTGAATGCGGTGGAAATATCGAAAAATCATACATTAGAACTATATTGCCAATATTGTGTTCTTCAATTCAGTCGTTGAGCACAAGTATGTAAATGGTGTATTTTAGTCATAAATTAGCAAAAGACAAAAAAACCAATTTTACCAATTTTTACACCCTCCATCGTTGTATGTTTGTTTTTTCAAAATAATCGTTTCTGACCCCATGAAGTTTATATATTCTTGATAAGTGTAACATTCTAAGACGATCTAGCCATGTCCATCAGTCTGCTGTTATCACTCTAGCATCTGCAGAAACTGAGCTAGCTGTTTGCACAGAAGTGCCATAGCCAGAGATGATCCGTCAGAAACAATGACATACATGTTCGACGTATAATACATACGTCAGAAACGTCGGAAACACACCGAAAACCATTAGGTTTTTGACAAAGTAGCTATTTCCATTATTGAATTTGGAAATTAGGTATTTTTTACTGAAATCCATATAAAATTTCAATTTTGTTTTTGCCCAAAAAGGCAGGCAGATATATGTAAACATAATACATATTCTTGAAAATAATGGTACATGTTAAAAATATTCGAATAAATAACATTTACTACATTTATTACATTTTATACAGGTATATGACGTTTTCGACGTTTACACCTTTTTGACAGTCAAAAACCTAAAAATTCGTCACACGGACCATCCCTGGCCAGAGCTATATCAGTCGACGTGTAGGCATATCCCCCATATAACGGTACCTCAAATTTTTCTCTATTTTGAACCGAATTGACTGTTATTTGATATTTTGTGTTCGCATTAGGTATTAAAAGTCTGTATCAAAAATTATCAATATTGAACCACTTTTCAGTGTAGCCCCCAAAAAACGATACAATAAATTTCTGTATGTTGGAAATTATGGACAAGTCCTTTAACCAATTTTGCACTTTTTACGGTAGCTGTCATGTCATCGGTCTTACCTATTAAATGTTTTACTTTTTGCTTGCAGGATCGTAATCAGGGTCCCCAATACCCTTATATGTGACATTTGTTTATTTCATAAAATGGGATCTCTGGACCATAGTGCATTCATATGGATACAAATTTATTGGTGGTATCAAATTAATTTTTCTCGTATTGTACTTCCAATTTTAAAGCTCAACCCTTGATAACAAAAATAATTTCCTACAATACAAAACGCATTATTATCATATCACATTGATGACTGGTCGTGTCATCATACATAAGCCTGTTTATATGGATTTGTGTGTGCGAGTGTGTAATTCTCTAGGTTTCATGTTATTCAGCAATGTCACAATTCCTTTGTATGCATTCTCACAAGGATTAGGGTGCGTAAAATTGTCATCTAAGCCTTGACACGTGCAATCAACCCAGGTTCATCGCAGTTTGTCCTTGCCCTCTTGCCTGCGTTTTGGGGGTAAAACTATATTTATATCCCATGCCATTGTATAATTTGTTGATAATTTTACGAAATAACATGTAAAGATTTTTAGCATTGATATATTATCATTTGAGGGGTGCGGTTACCACGGTGAATTTCGATTGAAATGTAATTTATCAGAATTGTTAAATAAAATAAAATCACGTTTTAATGAAGTCTCACATGTTTGGGCATTGGTGGTAAGAGTTATGAAATCCCTTTGCTGTCATATAATTGGAATATGTTATGGCAACGATTTTTTTTTTAGATAATTTGATAAGATCATAAAGGTGGTTGTAGTGGTATTCGTATTTAGGCAGAAAGGACATTAATATAATTTTGGAAATTTTTTTATTAAAAAAATAAAACTATAGATGCATTTATTGTACGAAAAATTCGGTTCCATATGCCAAAAAAAACGGGTAAAACTGATGTGCGGAGTTTTTATAAAAAATTTTGACCCTGATTTTAGAGGTGTGAATAAAAGTAAATTATAACCAGGCCGAATTTTTTATATCCTTATGCTTATGTCCTGAAAAAAAAATAATAATAAAAATGTACATAACATTGCCCTATTTTAACAAAACATTACTCTAAACCGAATAATTCCTGGAAAGACATTTTCTGCAATGATATCCCAAATTATTATCCCTTCGACACCGAAAATTTGGCGGGACCTTTATATGGAGGCGATTAAAAAAACTTGGATCTATATAGACTTTGAATAATAAATAGCAGCCACTTTAATGGCGAAAATACAGAAATGGCACGCTACAATTATATGAGACTAGTCGGCCCGGCAAACGTTGTCTTGCATAGCAATATTGTTGATGTATAATTCACATAACCATAGCCCAATATTAAGTTATCTTTAAGATAGTGCTCTGAAATTTGCACATACATTGAAATTACGTAGAAAGTGCCGTACCAAATATTATCAATATTGGCCCATGTTTCGGTGTACCGCCCATATAATGGTAGCCCTAAACATTCGGTATTTTGAAGATCTTGGGCACGGTATTCAACAGAATTGCCTTTAGTTTAATATAGGGGATACTTATTGAACAGAAAATCTCACTACATAAAATTATCAATATTGGCCCAAGTATCCAGGTAACCTCTTAATATTCGGTATTTGGCTGTAATTTTACATTTTGGCTGATCATTGAGTGGAAAATGTTCCTAACAAAATTTACCCAAGCTTCCGAAAAGCCTCCATAAAATGGAACTCCACATTATAGAATGCTTAGGGGATTTGGGCACGTTTTCCAACCTAATCAGCTGTAATTAGTTGTTTTATTTGGTGAGTCCAAAATCTCCTTACAAAGAATTATCAATATTGGTCCAAGTTTGTGGGTTGCAGCCATATAATGGTATCCCCCATAATTTCTCATGTT
>NW_026874656.1:0-16686 GCF_032173495.1 Musca vetustissima
TACATATTGTACTAAAGTACGAAATTTTGTATCGAATGAAATTGAATGTGGGAATTTGGTGTAGCATATGGCGGCTCAGAAATTGGAGCGTTTCTTTCAACCGAATTTCATACATTTCAAACTCATTGGGCATAAAATCTTCCTACCAAATATTATTATACCCTCAGCCTTATGCCTAATGAGGGTATATACACTTTGATAGGTCCAAATCCGTTTTAGAAAATTTGGAGTCGATTTACATTTACATGTGCGTCCGTCTGTCTGGTGCGAATGGGACCCATTGGTCCACTCCTTCTGGTACCACCCACACAAAATGCTCAAAATTGTATTAAAAATACATTTTTAATAACGTGAATAACGGAATACCGATTTTAACGAAACTTTGTACAACCTATTATCTTTACCAAGCCTAGATCAAGTAGAAAGATGGGACCCATTGGTCCACTCCTTCTGGTAACTACATTTTGTTGAAGTTTGCCTTTTTTGCACCCAAAAATGCATTAATTCAAGTGTTTTAGATTCTAATTAGTATTCTCCCGTTATTCGTCATTTTGGGCACGCTTTTTAACCGATTTAGATATAATCTGATATTTAAGGTTTTCATTTTCAAATCATCGTAATCAAAATGTATGCCATGGATAACCCCCAAAAAAGAACCGGTGGATTTTTGGTCTTTTTATACCCTCCAGCACAAGGAGCAGTACCCTCTAGTGAGCGGAGCAGTATAGTCGACAGGGCCGACGACTACAACTACCACGAAATTGTTTCTTTCATTTTGAATATTTACACCATAAAAAAAAATTTGGTCACTTAAGGGGACCCCCCCCCCCCATTCTCGGGGTCAAAATTTTTGTTGACTTAATTCCAATCTACACTAATTCAAGAATGTCCCTGCAAAATTTCAAGTAAAAATCTCAAGAACTCTTGAAGATATAGCCGATTTATTGTGTCAGCATCAAGTGACGGCTGAAGGGCTTCTCAAACTTTAAACGCGTTTTTCTCTAAACATTTTTTTGCGAATGGCGGGCGCGATAACTCAAAAACTAATAACCCAATCGATTTCAAATTTTTACACGTTTCTCTGTGAGTGTATAGCCAATCGGTGAAGATAAAGCCAATCGGTGAAGATCTTCCTTATTTTTTAACTTGTTTTTTGGTAAAAAATCGGCGATTTTCCAAAAATATTTTTTCAAAGTTCCGCCATTTTGTTAATTTTAGAGCGAAGTCAATAATCCTAGTTCATACGAGAGCCAGACAAGTACTCTTTCTAACACCGTTGGAATTTTCGGATTTCGATGTTCCAGTGAGGAGTTATCATGCCCGCCATCAAAAATAAGGACTTTTCTTTGATCACAAAAAAAAAACAACAAAACAAGAACAAACATTTTTTGTAAATTATTTTTCTTCTTTTTTAAATCTTCAAATATATATGTGCGAAGTTACAAACCTTAACAAGCATTGGTATTCATTTACCAGCCCATTTAAAATCATAAAAATAAAAAATCGAGAATGGGGGGGGGGGTTCCCTTAAGGTTTTGTTTGATTCGATCCTGGGAACATTGACCGATCATCATCTAAACAGTCGCTTCACAGTGTCAAATATGTGATGTTCTGCATATAATAATGACCTCTAGAGCGGCCCCTAAATATCATCATCTATCATCGGTAATATCGTAACACATAGACACCTGTAAATATTTCCGTATATCTCCCGCATACGAGTACATATTGATACCAATACATATATTAATTGGTATCAATTAAAGGTCAGCCACACCCCTTGGATATACTATCAACTTCTCGGGTCTATGTTCTTCAGGAGTAAATATATACGCCATAGAAAATATAGTTTGTCATTTTTCACACAAAAGACTGGTTCCATTTGACGCATTAAATATTGACCGATCTTCAACAAAACAGTCATGCGTATTCCATGGTCACACCCCTTTGCCTGTCTAAAATTTCGTCATGTTCGATCGACCATTACCAGAAACAATAGGGGTATTCTTTGGCCAGAACCCGTCCGTACATGCAAAAATTCGTGGCGATTGTCAATAACTGTGCCCTGTATCGTGTTTACAAAATATATTGGACAGACGGACGGACACATATGTCTAAACCGACTCAACTAGTCGAGATATGACGATCACTATACTAAACGTGAGTCTAAGACCAATATTTCGTGACTTTACAAACTCTCGGTGCCAGACAAAGATATAATACCCTGAAAACATATTTGTCTGTGGTATAAATATCGCATCGGCTTAAATTGGTTTCATATTTCGTTTTATAGCTATTCAAAATACAGAAACTACACCTCAATAATAAAAACCCGGCCCAAATTAAACCAAAAATCCAACGATAGAAAGGCCCCAAATTGGTCTACATCGTTCCACTTTTTATGATAGCTGCAATAAAACGGTACTCCCTATTATTAGATATTTTGAGGAGTTTGACCACTTTTAAACCAAAGCAAATATCCCTAGCAAAAATTATGGATATCATTCCACTTTATTCAGAATTTTTGACAGGTTCTAGCTGTAAGTTGGACCTTTGAGTTCCATTGGTTTTTCATTCTCATTACCAAAAATGATCGAAATCAGTTAACATTTTAGGATAGCCTCCAGATAACAGTACTCCCATTAATGGGTTTTATGGGGATTTTGGGCAGGGCTCTTATTTGGTTTTCGTTGGGTGTAAAATTTTCCTACGAAAAATTTACCATGGCATGGTAGAGGGTAAAAAAAGTTCGGCCCGACTGAACTCAACGACGTTTTAGCTTGTTTTGCTGCACAACTTGATTGTAGTATCCAATTTTACAATTTGCATTGATATATTTTGCATTGTCATATTTTAACATAGCTTTAGAAGGGTTTCACCCCATTTTAATTTAATTTTGTATTATCTCCGGTTTTTATAATTATGACTCTAGCAAAAATGCTATGCAATTGTTCGCCAATAATTCACTTTCAATTAAATTTTATAAATTTGTTTTTTTTTTTCAAATACTAACTGTTATAATTTTATAAATTTCCATTGTTTTTTTTTCTTTTTTATTCCAAAACTTCCGCTGCACAACTTTGACCGTCACCCCGCGGACACTTTTAACAAAAACTTGTTAACAGTCTGACGTCTCGAATTTGTTTAAACCTTCAAAATAGTTACGTTAAATGATTTTATAAATTTTTGGGACGCAGAAGAAATTCCAACAAAAGAAATCAACCCGCTACACACTTATGTGCGAGGGAACTGACCTGACCCATGAAAACAATAGTTAATCATTTCCAAAAAATTAATAATCGTTGGTGATACTCATAACGGAAATTGATGAGTTATCTGCCGAAGCAGAAGTCATAAAAACGTTTTTACTACTTGTTGTTGGAAATGATAAATTTTACAATGGTATCGATTTTCGATACCAGCGGCAAATGTGGTGAAAACGCTTTTGTTTTAAGAAATTGTTTTCATTACAGATGCGGCCACATAAATACATACATACACATGTATGCAAAGATGACTGTGAGGTAACACATAGTAAAATATTGGGAATATCAAACGTACGGTTTTTGTAAGATTTAAATCTAAACAGATATTGTTTTGACATATTAGATTATGTGAGTGTATCTGTGTTTTGAATCAATTTGTCTCTTTTGTTGTGATAATTAGCTACAACCTAATATAGCTTTACAATTTCATTATTTTATTAATAGTAGTTGGTAAAGAAATTAGTTATTTCAAAATTGGTCATTTTTTGATTACATCGGATGTAAATTGATAATTTATTTATCAATGGGAATAAACATACAGTGTGGGCCAGATAATTAGTAAGCTTAATTATACCCTTCACCACACTGTGGTACAGGGTATTATGTCTTTGTGCATATGTTTGTAACAGGCAAAAGAAATCGAATAGACACATGGTTCCTTTTGAGAATATTCATAGAATCACTTTCAAAGTACAGGTCGCATTTATTATTCGAATTGGATGAAATTTGGCACAGCTCATTCATTTGGCCCAAGGACGAACCCTATTAAAATTGGGAAAAATCGGTCCAGATTTATATATAGCTCCCATATATGGTTTCGTCTGATTTAAGGTAAATGGTGCACCAAAGACCCTAAATAGCACAACGTACAAAATTGAGCATAGAATTACTTAGTTGCGTTTTCTAGAAGTACAGATATATATCAACGGAGGACCTATTGATATTTGTTTGATTCACATTTAGATAAATATCACATATTTTATTTCATCCAATTGCATATTAATAGTCCTCTTTAATATACCCATAGTGGTAAAGGGTATCATATAGTCGGCCCCGTCCGACTTTACTACTTTCCTTACTGGTTTAACATTAAACATTTAAATCGTAACATAATATTTAATTTTTATTTTATTCTACGTTTATACTGACACCTGTATATTTAAAAATTTCAAACACTGATATATATGACCGATAAACGACTCGAATTTAAAACATAACTGACTCGAAAAGGACTTCCGATCGAATATATGTATGAGTTATATAGTAGACTCAAAATAGAGTTACATTACCTTTAATTTTAAATGGCTAAGGAGTGTTTAAAATCTGATTCGAAAAAGACCCATAAACCATTCAGAAAGAGGTTAACACAGACGAATCGAAGCTAATGCCGAGAAAGACTCATATGTGATTGGTATAGAGGATTCGCGCCGGGTCGCACTTTTCTCCTGACGACTGAGTCAAATTGGGTCGGAGTGTTATGAACAGAGCTCCGATTTGCTCGATTTTACTCGCGAGTGAAAAATACTCCCGAGTGGGAGTACGAGAGGAGTACGAGTTTTTTAAGGAGTATACTCTTCATTATTTTATTTTGTTTGGGAGTGCTCGCGAGTACTCCTTATTGAAGAAAAAGAGTGAGTTAAAACGTTCGAAATAGAGTAAGAGTTCACTCTAAGAGTGAAATCGAGTGGACAATTAAATTTGATTTTTTGGTTGTTTGTATGTGCGTAGTAGCAAACTGTTAATGTTGTTGATCTTTTGTGTGATGTGGGGAGATAGATCATATACATCATTACACATGTGACAAGTTACAAACCAAAAATCACAAAACAAACAAAGAACACAAACAACATCAAACGGAACAACGGTATAAAAAAAATAATAATAATAATAAAAGAGTACTCGACAAGTGGAATCTGCTCGATTTCGAGCGAATTTCACTCCCACTCGAATGCGAGCGAAGCACTTGCGCTCTTATTTGAGTGGAAGAGAAAAATAGAGTATACTCGTTTTACTTTTTCTACTTGCAGGAGTACTCCCGCTCGAATTCGAGCAAGTTTCACTCTTTACTCGAATTCGAGCGAGCATTTCGGAGCTCTGGTTATGAATATCAATCCGTGTTTCGCTTTTCAACCCAATTAGCTCTCATTATACCCTACACAACTATGTTGTCAAGGTATTATAGCTTTGTGTAGCCCCAAGAGTTTGTAACGCCGCGAAATATTGGTCCTAGACCCACCTTTAAGTATACCGGTCGTCATATCTCGACTAGCCGTATGTCCAGTATAATTTGTAAATACAATACAGATCACAGTTATGAACCAATCTTCACGAAATTTTGCATGTTATTTAACGGGTCAAATGGACCCTGACTTTTGTGTGAAAAATGACAAAATTTGTATTCTATAGCGTGCATATTTACCCTTGAAGGACATAGACCCAAGAAGTTGATAGTATACCCAGAGGAGTGGTTGACCTATAAATTAATACCAATTATATTGTCCTATTGACTCGGATGTATGAGTTACACTAAAATATTTACAAGTGCTTACATATTCAGATATTATTTAGTAACCCATTACCACACTGGAGGGCGTAAATATAGCGCTGATCACCTTAAAATGTTCCATGAGGATCCAGTTATGGTCAAGGACAACGCCTATAATTTTCGGTGATGATCAGATAATAATTTTGGGATGAAAACTTAATTTTTTGTGTGTTTTTCGAGTCGATCTATAGGCCGCAATTGGAAACCGAACATCACAGCAGAACCCACGGTGAAGGCAGTCTGGGCAAGTAATTAGAAGGTCTGAACTGAACATTAGTAATATTTATTGACCTCTAGTTGGTCAACACGGTTCAAATATCGCGAAATATTGTCCAAGCTCAGAATATAGAACCACAGAAAGTAAGATTTCCGTGGAAGTTGTGTAGGGTATCATATGGTCGGCCCTGTCCGACTATACTGCTACTCTCACTGGTTTTTCAGGTTATTGTATTGATGGTGTATTGGTGTCTGGGTATGAAGATCGTCGGCTCAAAGATAATCGGTTGTTTAGGATCGTCTGGTTACAGTCGGCTGGTTCGAGTTTGTCAGGATTCGGTTAGTAGTTAGTGGTTATTAGTGTGGAGCTGGCTATGAGCGAGGCCGAACCTTTGTTAACGTTTACCAGTTTACGACACTGCGGACGAGCCACACATCTTCGTCACTCGTAGTTCGTTAACATCCGGCATCTTATACTAAATTACAGTCGACTACAGTCTACTAATAACCCAATCGATTCCAAATTTTTACACGTTTCTCTGTGAGTGTATAGATATCGTATGAACTAGGATAAAGCCAATCGGTGAAGATCTTCCTTATTTTTTAACTTGGTTTTTGGTCAAAAATCGGTCACTTTCAAAAAATATTTTTTCAAAGGTCCGCCATTTTGTTAATTTTAGAGCGAAGTCAATAATCCTAGTTCATACGAGAGCCAAACATGTACTCTTTCTAATACCGTTGGAATTTTCGGATTCCGATGTTCCAGTGAGGAGTTATCATGCCCGCCATCAAAAATAAGGACTTTTCTTTAATTACAAAAAACAACAACAAAACAATAACAAATTTTTTTTCGTAAATTATTTTTCTTCTTTTTTAAATCTTCGAATATATATGTGCAAAGTTACAAACCTTTACAAGCATTTGTATTTATTTACCAGCCCATTGAAAATCTTGAAAAATTAAAATCGAGAATGGATTATGTAGGTCCTCATATAACCCTACATTCCCAATTTTCGGTATTTTGACTGTATTTTTTTTTTATTTTGTAATTTTCTTCTTTTGATTAACATTACTGACCCATGTTTCCGAATAGGCTCCATATTATTGTTTCTCCCAATTATCGGTATTGGTCAAGTTGAATGTTTGATATTGTTATAGGGTGTCAAATATCTCTACTAAAAGTGTTCTTATATACTGAGAATAATCCATATAGGTCCATGTATTGACATCGACATTGAGGAAATGAAATGTAGTTGGACTACGAATGAGCACTGCTGTTTTAATGATGATTGGTCAACATTTAGCTGGTCAAGAAGACCGAGACTTTTTGTGAAAAGTATTAAGCATTCGAATTTAACTGGGTATATGTTTACTCCGGAAACACATAGTCTAAAATGTTACGGGTGTATACAGGAGTAATACAAAATATCTACAAAGGTCTACATATTCAGATATTGTTTCACATTATGTCAAAATATTGCCCAGAGTCGAGAATTAATTCCAAAGAAATTTGGCAGTAGTTTAGGGTTACACATCGTCGACACCGTTCGAATTACTTACTTACTACCCGACTACCTCGTTACGTTTTCACTTTTTTTTATTGAAAAAATCGAATTTCTCGAAGACAATTTCCGGGGCGGGAATTCACCAACGCAGACAAAAAAACACAAAATTATTTATGAACATGGCATCTATGGCAAAAGTTTTAAAATTTAATTTTTTAGTGTTATTCTTCTCCACTTGTAATTATTTATTTCTGTGTTCAAAGCAGTAGTTCAACATTCAAAGCAATCAATTCTAACTGTTTCTCTTAATGGATTTAGAAAAATCCCCTCACAGTACCTCCACTCTACATGAGAAAAACATATAAAACGAAAGCGCCAGTCTAGACATAATGACGTCGTAATTTGTAACAACAAAACACACTAGACATCTATTAGCATATTCTTCCATAAATGTAGTAGGTATTTCAATTGTATAACCGGTTTTATGTTTATTCATCTCGAATTGTATGTAAAAGCTTGTATTAGAATATTGATTGGTTTATCTTCCATTGAGACAGAAACTAAGAAATTAAAAACTTTTTATTTAAAAACATAAACTTAAATATAGAGGAATCTCAAATTACAACCACACGGAATAAAAAAAGGGAGATACACGATATAAAATACCAAAAATATATACGGGGGCTTTGTTTTAAAAATTATATCAAAAAGGTGGACCGGTAAGTTATATTTTAGTTTATGTTAACCGATCATTTATTATTTGGCCAGATATACGAGAACAATGTAAAAATTCCAACATCGTCATTCATAAATAAATCCCATGGTAATATTACAAATTATAACAACATTCTGTTAACAATATTGGCTCTATCAAAATGTGGTTCTATCGAAATGTGTACACAAGTAGCAATTTAAAATGTTAATTAGAAATGCCATTTCTCACATGTTCCGCATGCATGTAATATTTGAAACGGCTTAAATATTACCATAACAACCGAACATTTATCGATTTTGTGAGCGACAGTGTCTGGCATTCAATGGTAAGAAAATAAAAATAAACTACAATGTGGTAAAAAATAATTTAAATCTACCTGCAATACCACTGCCAATGTAATGAATGAATTGAGACGTGGAACAATTTTTGTAGTATGAATATTCCGGGGGTTTGAGAATGTGTGAAAATGTTAAAAATACATTTGCTAAGATGCCCACAAAATTACACAAATCCTTAATGTGCCCGTATTTTTGCACTTACAGGCGACTAATAGATAATCAAGACCCAGACGAGACTGTTGAAACTATAATTTGGAATTTTGGCATATAAATTGGTGTTGTAATAAGGATTTCAGCATCCAAATTGCAGTCAATCTGCTGTTAAATATTCAAACAACTAATAAGTTAAAAAACGATGTTTCAATCTCCAAAATGCCTAATAGGGGGTTACCGTTATACGGGACTATACAAAAACGGGGAACGACATTGATATTTTGGTAGTGACATTTCACAGCCAATGAGAATACAAAATACCAAATACAGGCAATTCGGTTGAAAAACGTGTGCAAAATTCCCAAAATACCGACTTGGGTCACTATTAAACATTTTTAGTGAAGAGATATGGTGGTACCGGTATAAGGCGGCTACGGTACCACCATATTATGGGGGCTACACTTAAACGTGTGCTAATGTGCGAGACCTTTATATGGGAGATATGTGAAAATATGGACCTATATTGAACAAATTTTCTGCAAATATGTTTTTCCTCC
Organism: Musca vetustissima; assembly: GCF_032173495.1. Classification (NCBI taxonomy): domain Eukaryota; kingdom Metazoa; phylum Arthropoda; class Insecta; order Diptera; family Muscidae; genus Musca; species Musca vetustissima. The sequence goes on from NW_026874656.1 coordinate 9,296, forward strand.
TTCAACTTAGGAATGCCAATTTACAAGCACTTCGGTTGGCAGATGTGGATAAAATGTTCAAAGTACCAAATATGAGTCGGAACCTTTATATGGACGATATGTCCAATCATTCACAAAAATTGGATATTTATAGCAAAGATGTTTTTCACTCTCCGAGAACCCGAAATGCAAAATTACAGCTACTTCGGTGGAAAAAACAGCTGAGACCATAAAATTATTACAAATACAAAAGGATATTTATATGGGGCTAAGCCAAAACGTGGATCTATATCGAAAATGTTCTGCGAAAATCTTTTCACCCACTTCAATAGAAAAATACTGCAAAAATCTTCAAAATACCGAAGATGGAGCCGCAATGTGGTTTCGTTATATAGGGCCTACCATATTCGGAAGTAAAATAATACAATACAGGTAACGCGTCCCACCTATCTCATAATATGGGAACTTGATCCATACTAAGTAATAAATCAGTGTAGAAAAGATTATTTTTTAGCCATGTCTAAGTTTTAACATAGCTAACGATCTGCTTGAGATCTCAAGCAGATCGCGTCCCACCTATCTCATAATATGGGAACTTGATCCATACTAAGTAATAAATCAGTGTAGAAAAGATTATTTTTTAGCCATGTCTAAGTTTTAACATAGCTAACGATCTGCTTGAGATCTCAAGCAGATCGATATTTACCAAATTATCGGTGACTTCTGCTATTTAACGATGGACACCTACAGAGTATATGTCCAATTGTTTCCAGCTCTTCCTCATTCTCACATAGACGACAATAATTCACTCCGTTTATGTCCGATTTGGAAGTGAGAGATCTAAACCTGCAGTGACCAGTTATGATCCCCCAATGATTTTTTTTATCTTCCTCTTACTATGAGACAGCAGCGAAGAAGATCTACGACGAGAGAATTCTTCAGATGGTTATTGAGATACCGCGTCCAGGTTCAGTTGACCATCTATTGATGACTACCCCGCAGTATCTCCAATAAAGTAGATCTGTACAACCGTACAGATCCCTCAATCGGTAGATTCAACGACTGCGAACTATAGGACGAAAAATACATCCAGCTTTCCTATAGGAAGAAGAATACCTGCAACTCTTCCACAAGAAGAAATCTCCTGCAGCTTTTCCACATGAAGATGAGTTCTTGCAGCTCTTCCACAGGAAGAAAAATACCTGCAGCTTCTTCACAGGAAGACAAATACCGACAGTTCTCATCTAGGAAGCAGAAGACCTCCAGCTCTCCTATAGTAGCAAGCTCATTGGCTATCTCCTTCATTACTGTGTGCTGGAACCCAACATAACTCAACTATCCGTTGTATATCATGAAAAGCATCCTTGGAATCCCAAACCGCTTTTGAGTTAATAGTACATGACTTAAGGGCTGCCGGACTATCGACATATATAGTCACCTGTCCTATATTATCGGCAGCAAGTGTTTCGACTATCTCAGCCGCTTTCCTGATTGCCAGGATTTCTGCCTGAAAAACACTACAAAGATAATTTCGTTTATATGAGTTGTAGATGGCTAGTTCCCTGCGGTAAACAGTACCTTCCCCTATCTTCGACCCGTCTGTAAATATCGACAGACCGGCCAGAGGTAAGGAGCCACTTGCACAGGATTCTCTACTAGGAAACTCTACTCTTATGTCTTTGAAGTCGTTATGTGAGAGAGTATAGTCACTGATGTGAGCACTACTCTCTAGAAGGTTACAAACTGACGTTGTGTTTAGGATAGTAGCATGGCGACTTCCAGGCATCCGTTTCCCGGAGCCTCAAGGCATATCTTGGAATTTGAAAAAAAATCATTTTTTGAAAAGTGGGAGACTCGAAAATCGAGATAGACCTATGGTTCATTCACCACAGTAGCTTAGTTGAATCGAAATTTTCGGTCCATACAAATTGGCCCGCCCTATTATATATTTATATATGTCATAGGGTGAAAATTTCACACAGAAGATTGGGTCCATTTCAACCTTTAAATATTACAGATTCTCCTTGGGCAGATCAATTTTTCCGTTTCCTGATATTCGGGTCATAATTGTGGCTTATAGAAGGACTAGAAAACCAGACAAAAATAAAATTTTTGGCTCTGGGATCTTCTTTGGCCGAAAGCAGTCTTATATCGAAAATTTCCTGACGATTGGTCCATAAATACGGCCAATTTTTTTATCAAAGAGTTGACTATATTTGGAGATGTAGCAGAACAGGTTGCCCTATAGACCCCATCTTAGGATTTAATGTAGGTTTGGCAAAATATTACGATTTGCAAAGTTTGGATCAAATCAGACATTCCATTATCCTGATATTGGATAAACAAATCGATATACATATCCTCATTAGTACAAGAATGAGGGTATACAAATCAATTTGATTTGTAGCCACTGCATTTTGTTATAATTTCAATTATGCTCCACACTGTAGCAGTCAGTATAAGAGATTTAATGTATTTGCAAAAAAATCGGCAATCATTCATAAGTCGATGGAGAATTTTGTTTGTTTTGTTTTTGTTTAGGCGATTTTACGAGAACAACATGCTAACGCATAATAATACTGCCGCAAAACAAAAGCAGCCGACAAAAGTCATCATCGTTGTTGCCGTCGTCGTTGTCGTTTGTTATAGATTCGTTGGATTGATGGTGTTCGTCGGTCAGAGTCAGTTAAATGTGTGATAACAACACCTTAGCCGATGCGGTTGTTAAACCAAAAAAAAAAACGAAAACAAAACACACAGTGAGAAAGAGAGTCAAATAACCAACCAGTCAACCAATCGACGTCTAACCAACAATATACAAACAACCGACAACCAACGAACCCAACCAACCAACCGACCATCCCACCCAACAATAAACAAATTATAGCGAAGTTACGTAGCAGGCTGCGAATCCATTAGCAATTAGTTTGAAAATTACTGTTAAACGCTGTGGAACAATAAGAAATTTTGAAACGGAAAATTAAAACAAAAAAATTATATAAAATTCTTCAATAAAAATTAAATGTAATAGAAGAAATTCTTTAAAGAATTTTGTGTAGTTAATAATCTTCTTTTCACCATACCGAGGCTTTTGTGTTGATCATAAACAAATGTTATAAAAAATTAAATAAACATTAGAGATATCAAATAATTGTTATTGTTGTTGTTTTGTTTTTCGAAAAATAATTCATTTGTTAATTCCATCAAGTGTGCTCTGAATTTTAAACGTTACTTTTGCAGTTAACTGATAAACAATTAACGTGTAAACATTTCAGATTAACGTCTCGTATTCATCAAATTGAGAGCTCTAGAATAACAGAAAGTGATAAGAAACTTTGTTTTATTTATTAAAAATCCTATTTTTTTAGAGTGTTCAACAATAGTTTGTTCTGCGATTCCATTTAATTGTACATAAACCAACGTTACCAAGCAACAAAACAAAAAAATGACCGCTAAAAATATTCCTCGTCGCCAGGCTATTCCGATCCTTTATACTCGGGGCACTCACTATGATGTGGGTTTTGATATGGTAAGTTTTTTAAGGACATTTTGGTTCGGTTCAAAAAAATGAAAATAAATGTTAATAAAATATTAGCCATTACATATGATCCATGGTCAATTTTAATTAGATGGATTGTATTTAATTTGATTTGAATTATATTGTCAAAAATTACAACCTATTTGTCAACTGGTTCCTTATAGCTGGTAAAAATTGTGTTAGGTCATTTACAAACTGGTTGATCAAGTAAACAAATTGGACCGCAATGAGTTATATAAAATTTGTATTTAAAAATTAAAATGTTTCCAAGAACTATATATTTGGCTTTGAAATCTAAAAAAATTACTTTGTAACAAAATACTATGTTGCATGTAACACTGTGCAGCACTAAAATCTTGAACCAATCGAGACCCGCAAAATCGTGAAGCTTGTGATGGTGGAAGAAAATCCCTAGCTGGGTTTTGCATTATTAGCTAAAGTTTTTGTTTAATTAATTTTTAAAATATTCGACTGGGGTGGATTTTAGCACAATTTTCGAATAATACGTACTTATTTTTGAGTCTATATCTCGTGAACTATTCGAAATATTGGTTTTCTATCTTAAGCAATATTTTTCCTCTTAATTAGATCTAAAAATTTTCTCTTGAGATAAAATCAATCAAACAACACCATCATATAGAAAATACACAACTGCAAAAAAAATAAAACTTCGACATACTTTTTTTTCACACTTATTTCAGAAACTACCACTGACTCAATAAATAGGTACACAATTGAAATAAAAATGAGATTTTTATTGTTGATGATAAAAATATAAGTAAAATCATAAACATTAAAATAAAACTAAGGACACTACAAATCTTTTTTTATATATACATATTTTGAAATGTATTCGTCGCTTTCGGAGCTAATCTCATCATCTGAAAACACGTTTCCGACCATTTCCATATCTTTATTTTCGTAAGAAAATGTTTTATGACTAGACCAGCATACTTCCCCAAGCATCGGCAAAGTTGACATTTCTTCAACTTCTCCGCTCCATCGAGTGATATGGCATTGCCAGATGAAAATAGGCAAACTATTTTATTCAGACGTTTTAGAAATCAACAACCAAGGTTTTCAATGTCGCGTACATTGCTCCTCCGCCATCACCCTTGCTGTAGTTGTTTTTGCTTCTTTGATGTAAGGTTGTTTGTCTTACTTCTTGAGTAATGGTACGTCGCCAGGTGTGTCTGGGTTGACCACTATTCCTCGACCATTGGTGATGCCATTCAAGTGCCATCCATGTAATACTGTTCCAGTTTTTCCTTAATGTGTGTTCGATCCACCTCCAGTTCCTGCATTTACCCTGTACATATTTCGCTGTGACATGTCTTCGAAAAAAAAACCAAAGGGCCCAAACATTTTAATTTTTACTTCAATTTTGTACCTATTTATTGAAAAAAGCATAAAAATTTTTATTTCTATAAACTTACAATTGGGAGTGAATTTTGTTTTTTGGTTCATTTTGATGAATTTGTGAGGCTATAACTATGTAAAGGAATCAACCAATGAAATCGGGGTTTTAAGAAGAGTTGTTTGATTTGCTATTGGCTATCTTCATGTCATATATTGTTTGGTCGAGTCAGTAGCAGTTTCTGAAATAAGTGTGAAAAAACATGGAAAAAGTATGTCGAAATTTTAATTATTTTTGCAGTTGTGCTATTTTCAGTACGATGGTGTTGTTTTATTGATTTTATCTGAAGAGAAAATGTTTAGATCTAAGTAAGAGGAAAAATATAGCTTAAGAAAGAAAATCAATATTTCGAATAGTTCACGAGATATAGACTCAATAATAAGTACATATTATTCGAAAATTGTGCTAAAATCCACCCCCAGTCGAATATTTTAAAGATTAATTTAAAAGAAAACCTTAGCTAATATTGCAAAACCCAGCTAGAGATTTTCTTCCACCATCACAAGCTTCAAGATTTTGGGGGTCTCGATTGCTTCAAGATTTTTAAGTTGAAAAATGTGTCACTGTGTAATTACTTCTAGTCTGAATATTCGTTAATACCCGATGATATTTACATTTTCAAGGTCTAATTATAACCTACACAACTATGTTGTAAGGGTTGTAGGGTTAGTATGCTGATAGTCATATCTGGACTAGCTGAGTCGTTCTGTACGCAATAAACAAAGTGCAGTCCACAATGTAATCGTCAAGAAATGACTGAATGGGATATATTTATTCCTAAGGACATAGACCGGTGAAGTTGGCAGCATATCCAAGAGGAGTGGTTGACCTTTAAATTGATACCAATTGTAGTGATATATACACGGAGTTTTACGTAAATATTTACAGGCTAGACCCCTTAGGTTTACCGTTATTAGATGCGCCGTGACTCGGCGTGTAACGTTTTATGGGACTTTTCATATAGTCGGCCCCCTCCAAGATCAATGATTTTATTTATACATTCGAAAATTGTATTAAAAATACAAAATCGAAATATTAATCAAACATATAAAAGCGTAATAAATATATTTCGGGAATAAATAGTATAAACCATATGAATTGAAACAAGTGCAAAATTCGATAACATCGGCCAGATTTTACTATGGATTTCTATGATATGATTGAATGAAAATCCATAATACAAAATTACAGCCAAAATATTGAAATTTGGAAGAAACCTCTATATCAGGGCTCCCTTTAAATAAATTTACCAATATTGACAATTTTCGGTAAGAAGATTTGATATCCACCGGGAACCCAAGGTATCAATTGTCCTACATATTGCAAGTTCTATTGTGATTTCAAAATGCAAACTGTCAACCAGCAAGGAAAGTAGTAAAGTCGGACGGGACCGACTATATGATACCCTTCACCACTATGGGCATATTAAACAGGACTTTTAACATGAAATTGGATGAACTAAAATATGTGATATTTATCTAAATTTGAATCGACTTAGATCAATCCATAAACATGTCATGCGTTTGTTACAATGGGTCAAAAGTATATAAATCGACTTCAAACAAATATCAATAGGACATCCGTTGGGCTATGTCTGTACTTCTAGAAAACGCAACGCTATGCTCAATGTTGTAAGTTCAATTGTTCATGTCAATCTGACAAACATGAGGAGTTTGATGCACCATTTACTTAAAATCCGACGAATTTAAGTATGGAAGCTATATCCAAATATGAACCGATTTCAACGAAACTTGTCACAGATTAGGTTATACTAATTTCAGTACGTTTTGTTCCTATCAGCCATATTGGTTGGTTGGTTCCTTGGTACGTCAATTACTTAAAATCAATCGATAATATATAAGGGAGTTATATCTAAATCTCGACCGATTTTCACGAAACTTGGACACCTCATTCTGGACTAAATTTAGTCGCTATGAAATGTTAGAACTGTGGTACATTATTAACATTAAATCGGACGAAAATATATATGTAGATCTGAACCGATTTTCACGAAACGCAGTACACATCATTCCAGGCTCAATTCAGTACGATATGGCAAATTTCGTGCAAATCGAAAGATATGTAGGGACTTTGGTGCACCTTTTACATTAAATCGAACGAAAATATATATGGGAGCTATATCTAAATGTGGACCGATTTTCATGAAACTTGGCAAATATTACTCTAGGCTCAATTCAGTACGTTATTAAAAATTTCGTGCAAATCGAAAGATATATTGGGACTTTGGTGCACCATTTACATTATATCGGACGAAAATATATATGGAAGCTATATCTAAATCTGAACCGATTTTCACGAAACTTGACAGAAATATATACGGAAGCTATATCTAAATCTGAACCTATTTTCATTCTAGGCTTAATTCAAAACGTTATGCCAAATTTCGTGCAAATCTAAAGATATCTAGGGGCTTTGGTGCACCATTCGGACGAAAAT